>NC_056725.1:1934747364-1934778291 GCF_019279795.1 Protopterus annectens | reverse complement strand
CTGACGTGATTCCGGTGCACTCTCATTAATATGTATATGGCGCTACTGCGCCGGATATTCCATGCACCGCCGGCGCAGGCCTTACGCCGGCCTTGCGCCGAGCTTCATGAATCCCGGGGTATATCTATATCTACAGCGGTTTACTATCATATAGTTGAAACCCACAACAAAGAACCACATGAAATGTCGACGGAAAGCCTGAGCACGTAATGTCGACAATGTCAAAATGTCACAAACACACCTCTGTTTGCAAATTTGTCCTTGCAAGACATTACTAGAGTCCTACCCTCCACAAGATGCAGCGTGATGCTTTTGCAGGGGAGCAAGCCCCCCTGCAACCCCCACACCCAGTGCAAACTATATATTCCAACTCTGAGATTTCACTACAGTAGGGAAAAGGGTAAATTTCCTGATCTGCACTGTACAGCAATCTCGTCAGTAGGCCGGCCACATATGTGAACATCACTTTCGGTGAACAGCACTTTCGGTTATGTATGTTCGGTGATTTCTGCTTCGGCAGAAAGTGCCGTCAGGGATCTGTACGGATCCCATATATATCTATATATCAGAAGCTTGAAATACTGAAATGTCGAATTTCAATATCTCGAGCCTAATAAGCCGAAGCCACAGAACAGCAAAAGTTTAGAAGAGCAAAATTCAAAACCTTGAATACCGGAGGTTTTGAATTTCGCGCTTCTAAACTTCCGCTGTGGTCATGTATTCAGGTAAGTGTGTGTGTGTGTGTGTGTGTGTGTGTGTGTGTGTGTGTGTATTAAGGGGTTTGGGTAGGGGCTGTGGTGTGTGTCAGTGTGTTAAGTTGCTGTAATGTGTGTGTGCGAGGAGAATGTAACTTGTGTGGTGGTGCTTTGTGTGTGTTTGTATGTAGTGCGACCTCGGAGTGAGAATATTTAAGTAGGGGAGGGCGCAGCCCCCCACATGGGGGGTGCAGGGGGGCTTGCCCCTGCTTTCATGTAGTAGAATGATTGTGTGTGTTTGTATGAAGAGTGGTGTGTGTGTGTCGTAGTACTGCAAAATTCAAAACCTCAGGTATTCGAGGTTTTGAATTTCGTGGTTTTCAGTTTTCATTGCTGTGTGGATTCGGCTTCTTAGGCTCGAGATACTGAAATTTGGGATTTCAGTATTTCGAGCTTCTGAAGTGAAACCATATAAATATATATATATATATATATATATATATATATATATATATATATATATATATATATATATAAATAGAATAACAGTAGTGTAAGCCATGGCCATCTTGCATAGCTTCTCGAACTTATTCACTACAGGCTTTAAAAAATGACCACCACCTACACTAGAAATGAAAGGTAAAAATGTGAAAGTACTCAAGAGTTACTCTAGAAATAAAGTGTACAAATAATATGGAGAGAAATTTAATAGTTATGCGGCTTGTGCACAGAGCCAGTATTAACTATTACACTAAACAGCTTGTGCGTGGAAAGGAATATTTACTACAGACTTTGGTTGTCCCTTAAACATCTAGCTTTAGCTAGATCTACAGCCTTCTTGCACTCATCTTTAGCAGGTCTGATCCCAGCTTGCATCTTTACTAGTCGTTTGAAACCCCTTTGCACGTAGTTATACGTGTACGGAAATGAATAGTCTCATGTTGCTACAATAGAAGACAAAGTTTCATGATGCATCCTCCAACATCTTACATTCTGCCCCACTTCAGCCCTCAAAACCTAGGAAACAATTATATCTGCCCCTTTTTCCATCTCAGGTCTCTGTCTGCTATGCCAAAGTCCAAATCTACTCTGCAGGGTGAAATTCCACCATAAAAAATAAAGATGACAAAAAATACGAACAAACCCTGCTGAGAAGTGGATTAAATCTCAATGTGTTACTACAAAAGAGAGAGATTAAAAGTGGCCTGTAGAGATGGCTTCAACTCCCATTTCTGTGAATACCCAATAAAAAGTATAAGAAAGGTCATAAATAAGGCATAATCTGCAACAATACTGCACATCCTATTTTACCAGCCTCTTGTTCCTACTATAGAAAGTGTTGATACAAAATCATAGATGCATAGCCTGGAACACCAGCCTGACATACTTAGAAAAAAATCTACTAAAATGATATGCAACACAAAGTGCCATTTCCTCCCACAATGGGCAGCATGATACTGCATGAACAAGACGGCAAATGTAGCATGCCTTCACCTGTACTTTATATCTCAAACCATTAATGTTAAAATGTTCTGAAACACCCTGCATGCATCTCAGCATAAGGAGAGTTACATGATACAGCATGAACAAGACGGCAAATGTAGCATGCCTTCACCTGTACTTTATATCTCAAACCATTAATGTTAAAATGTTCTGAAACACCCTGCATGCATCTCAGCATAAGGAGAGTTACATGCTATGATGCTTTCTGTTCCTTGTCTCTCCTAATGTATTTGGACCATGTTAATAAAGTTTAAAGGTTTCTAGTAAAGAAAGTCCCAAATAAATTTACAAAATCACTGGTGACAGTTTAGCATTAACATGGGCATAAGTCTGCAAACTTTAACTGGGTACATTTGATGCATGTGTGAAGTGCATCCAAGTGCACAGACACATCTCTATGTTAATCTGGGCTTAATGTCACTGGTCATAAAGGTCAACAGATGTTGAAGTAGAGAAATTACAATTTTTTTAGCATAACTTTTAAAATAACTTTCTGGAGGAAAGTGCATGAAAGTACAGCTGGTTCACCATGTCATGATGAAGAATGCTAGTTAAATTAATGTTTCAGAACACTAAGTGATGAGGAGTCTCTACTTTAAACACAAACTATTTGTCCTTTAAACAACCTTGCTTATGCACAACTTCCATTTCTACATATTTGATACCACACATGGTAAAAATGAAGGGCATGTTCAGGAATTGTAACACACCTTAATGTTTAGGCCAAACAACATAGGCTTTCCTTTTACAATTACAGTGCCACTCTCCTACAGTTACTTGGAGCAACTTGCATTAATTAGATTCTGAAAAATCTACCAACTCACAACTTCTCCTTATCAAGGAGATCACACAGTTCTGTTAAATCGCAGCTACGTAGTTAGCATGCTCTGATGTCATGGCAGATGCTGGCTGTGATGCAAAAAGAGAGATGGAGTAGAGTAGGAGAATATAGTTAATGCCCCATTATTTTACTGTGTAAACTTCAGGAAAGGTTTAGGAGACACACAAACACACACACACACACACACACACACACACACACACACACACACACACACACACACACACACACACACACACACACACACCCTCTACAGCAGCTCTTCCTACCTTTCCAGTCAGCAACGACTTATGGCAGCAGCTCTGCTTCATTCCGTAGGCAGCCGCAGCATAGATAAATCCAGCTCTGCTTTAGCCATTCGACAGCAGCACTCTGTATAGCTATTCACTCTGCTCGGCTCTACTTTATGCAGGCATCTACTTCGTCCATTAAGCAGCAGCACCCTGCTCAGCTCTTCTGTAGGCAGGTAGCAGCTCATTCTTCTGTGGTTATTCCCACTAAGGATACCAGTTTGAGCAGCCAGAAATGAGTTTCAGTTCAATTCTGATAAGCTGGCAGGCCGTTTCATGGAGCTGACGTCATCGCACACGTCAACTCAAAAAGCCAGGAAGTCAATTTAAAAATAAAAGCGCCAGGAAGATCAGAAATGAAGGGGTGCCACTTGGGAACCATGGAACCCCATTATTTGGACCCCAAAAACTCTGTAAAAAATGAGTAATTTGGTATGGTTGGGAGGTATGGGGGATTTTAATATATTCTGGTTAACTTGTACCTCAGATAACCCCACAAACTTCATTAATTTCTATGAATTCTCTCAGATTCTACAGTCCCCATCTAGAGTTGACAAAAACACCAATAGACAGTCTATATTAAACTGAATTTTAACCAATAAACCCTCACTTGCCTATCAGTCAGGTTGCCTCTCAGATAGGATTAGCAACCACCTACCAACTTACCTGCTCAGACAATATGTACACTCTTCCAAAAATAGTACATATAAGCAAATATATAAAAGAAAAAAAAATTCACCTCAAACATTTACATCTACCCTCCACCAATGTGACTGAACCCTGCTAACATTACTTCCCCTAGACGATGCCGTATAGTACTCCAATAATTCATTCCTAGACATATTGAACAGCCAAGCACCTCCTAGTACTATTAGAGTAAAGTCAAATTCTGTCCCCTGGATAACAAAAGAAACCAAGCAGTTGCTTAAAACCAGAGACAAAGCTTGATCATAATATCAGTCCATCAAAAACCAAGCCACTCTAGATAATTATCGGCAACTAAGAAATAAAGCCAAGAAACTGGTCAAGAATGATAAAAAATCCTACTACATTCAAACCCAACAAAAATATCAAAATAATCCCCAAAAATTCTGGGCTTCTATAAAACAACTACTACAGCCCAGTCAACCTTTGACCCATCTCCTACCACTACAAATAATTTTACAGTATAGCTACTCAGTTTAATACTTAGTCCATATTATCTCTGTCCAAAAATAACATCAGTGCTCCTCTAACCATTCTCAAAGGTCCCAAAGAAATAAACAAAGCCTTCTCCTTCCAGTCTGTATAAATCAGCACCATAAAAAATTGCTCAACAAACTCTAACCCTCATCCCTCACTGCTGATAACTTACCTTCTGAATATCTCAGATTACCTGCTGACACTACATCTTATCCAGTCTCTCTTTTGATCACTCTGTACTAGAACAGCATGTTCCCAAAATTTGGAAAATATCCTATATCATACCACTAGATAAAGGTGGGACCTCTATAGGGATTCCCTTCAGAAGCTTGAAGTTTCAAATCTTTGAACTGCAAATGGTAGAGACCATAAGATCGAAGTTTTGAAACTTCAAATGTTTTAAATGGAGATCGCCATACAGCACATAATGGGAAATTTATAATTTTCCTGTCTGTAATGCGATCTCAGAGTTGGTATATTTATTTAGCAGGGGGTGTAGGGAGGTGCAGGGGGCTTGCCCTCGGCAAAATGTTAAAAAAAAAAATGTTTATTTATTTATTTTTTTATTACAACTTCAAAGTTTCAAAACTTCGATCTTATGGTCTCGACCATTTGCAGTTCAAAGTTTTGAAACTTCGAGCTTGTAAAGTAGCTCCGACTACAGACCTTTCTAACTACATGGCAATTGCAATTTAATCTCCACTACTGAAGATTTTAGAAAAATGTGTCCATGAATTACTTACTATCCAATAAACTTCTAACCAATTCCCAACATGGCTTCTGACCCAACCACAGTACCACTACGGTCATTTTAAGTTTCACAAACACAATTAACCAATTCAGAAATACAGTCAACTAGTGTCCTCTATTTTCCTAGACATTTCCAAAGCATTTGATGCAGTCTCCTGTCAAAAACTCCTCAATGAGCCCTTAACACTAGAACTAAGCCATTCTGTCCTTGCATGGTTCCATGACTACCTATCTGATCAACAGCAAGTTGTCAAATGGCAGCGTGATTAATGCTCCCTGCCACCTGTCACATTAGGCATTCCACAGGGCTCAATCTTAGGTCCACTCCTATTTAGTATCTTCATCAATAAGCTCCATTTTGCTACCCACCTTGCCACAATTATACAGTATGCACAGATGACTCCACACTCGTCTGTGCATCACCTTCACTCACTCAACTCCAAGACATAACCCAGGAGTCCTTCTCAGCTGTAGAATCTTGGCCCTCTGACTCCCAATTAATTCTCACTTCCAATAAAACTAAACTTATGCTCTTTTCAAACAACAAAACCTCAGATTTCCTGTCCTCCTTCCTAATATATTAATTCAACAATACCAAGATAGATCCTGTATCACATACTAAGCTACTCGGTGTCACAATTTATAATAACATGAAATTCAGTAAACACACGTCCCTAATCATAAAAAAGTCTATATAAAACTAGGTTTTCTATACAGAATAAAACCCTACTTCATTGACTCCACAAGACAGTCTATTACCACAACTCACCTACTCTCTACCTTAATTTATGCCTCTCCTATTTTCACTAACTTAAAGAAAATAGACCTAGCAAAGTTAGATGCCTGTTACAACAAGATTGCCAGATTTGCTACTAACTCCTCATATAGATCTCATCACTGCACTTCTCTTCACCAATTAAATTGGTTACATTTACCTAATCTCCTAACTTACACCAACTTACTATGGTCCATAGCATAGTATATCAACCTGACAAGTGTCCAGCTCTCCATAGCCTACTTCTACCTCACTCTACTAAAAGACACCTGAGATCTTCTGACAAATTTCTACTACGTCACAAAAGCTAATAACAGTTCAGGAGATTCTATCTACTCCAATCAGATATCCATGACTAGGAACTCAACCCCTCAGCACATCCTAACCATTCCTAATCCCTCAAAATACTTCTCAGATCTGACCTAACCAATGTTTGTCTTTGTTCTTGTCTACCACCTGGCTGATTGTCATCCTTCTTGTACTCATACCTTTACTACCTCCTTAGTAAATGTTTATTCTCTCTATCTGATTTAATCCCAACTCATCTCACTTATTATTTCCTTCATAGATCTAACCTACATTTTCTCTCTGGACTCTCTACCTACTCCACTTACTCTCATCCTAATTTTTTCCTCTTCGGATCCATGCAATAAATAATCAACTAAGTTAGCTCCTCTACTATACCTTAGACAATGTTTATATTTACACAATTGATTGGTATAGCTACCTAAGTCACAACTCTCTAAACAAATCCTCTGTCATCCATTGTATGTAAATGCTATGACATTCTTCATTTTTCCTTTTGGCTGCTCCTGTTAGGGGTCACCACAGCGGATCAGTGGTCTGCAGAATGAGTGGCAGTAGAGTTTTATGGTGTTGAGTTGCCAGCCTGGCACCCAACCTTCCTCAGAAGCTCATATACACAAACACCTAGGGCCAATATAGAGTGTCTATTCCACCTGCAGCATGTCTTGGGACTGTGGGAGGAAATAAGAGCACCCAGAGGAAATGCACACAAGCACAAGGAGGACATATGCAGACTTTGTATAGAAAGCACCCCAGCCAAGAATCGAACTGGAGAACCTCTTGCTGTGAGGTGACAATGCTAACCATTGTACCACTGTGCCACCCAAATGCTATGCCATTAATATGTATTTTTAACTGTTTTATGTACAAGTTGTATTAATTTGTACTTCCAGTTGGTGTATTTTATAATAGACATGTTTTTATGTTATGTTTTGCTTTTGTCTTGTATCTCTTGGAGCTTTTCTTCCCAGTCCTCCCCTTAAAATGGACATCTGCCCAGTTGGACTTTCCCAGTAAGCAAATGTCAAATAAAGAAAGAATAATAATACAATATCATACTTTATTTTCTTGCACTGTTCAAATAGCACAAATCTTATTTTATTCTATATTTATTTATTTATTTATTTATTTATTTTACTTCACTGATTTGTTAACCATGTTAGAACATTGATCTCAATGGACCATTTGCAGGTTCAGCTCATGGATACAAGCAAAACAGAACCATGAGTCACAATGCAACATTGAGCAATAAACAAAATTAGAAGGTAACATGCTGATAGACTAAGTATAAACCACATTATAATAACAAGCATAACAAGCTGAAAATAAGAGTTATCAGAACATACATAATAGTGTGCTTCATAAAGATAAATATACATGACAACGCGCTTCATAAAGACAAATATACATGATAATGTGCATCATAAAGAAAATCAACTGTAATGCTTTTAATTTTTTTAACAAATGTATTTACATTTCTTTATGATTATGAAACTGACTATTGAGTAAGTATGTTTATAATGTGTGCAGAAAAACAAGGAAAAAGGAATGGGAGATGAGTGTGATGGATTTATGACTAGGGCATTTTGTGACGGAATGGGTTGTAGATAATGGACTGAGCAGTGGAGAGAGATAGAGAGATAAGATGCCAGGAATGGGCTGGAAGATAGATGGGCTTAGTTCAGGGCTTTTTTAAGTAGCTGATGTTTACATTGTTTTCTGAATTTCTGTTTTTAATGGGCATTATATTGGCTGGTAAGGATTCTCATTTGATGAAGCTAGTGTAGAGAAGGTATGTTCTTTGAAGCTGTCTGGTAGTGATCTCAGATTATGCACGCGCGCACACACACACACACACACAGCTATATCTATCTATCCATATCTGTCTATCTATATATATATATATATATATATATATATATATATATATATATATATATACAGAGAGAGAGAGAGAAAGAAAATGTTTCTGGATTGCATAGCTTAAAGATGAGGATCTCTGGGAATTGTTTAAATATGTTTGATGGGAGGACAGTTTGCTTTAAGGAATGTGGTGCACTGGTGTTTATTGTCAGCGGGAAGGTAATGAAGGTACAGATTTTACTGAATGAAGTTGGAGGTAAATTTCATTCTTTTTAAAAGCTGCTAAGATTAGGGAAAGATCATATACAGACTGATGAAGCAGAAACACTTTTTTCTACTGCCATTCTCCCTGTCTGGTAGAGAATGTAGATGAGTTTTCCTGAACAAAATAGGAGTTTTGTTTTACTTTTGTTTATCTAACTTGGATGTTCATAGGTAGGTACTAGGCTAACTGCCCGTGTTGGCCATTTTAAGCCTAGCCAGTTTCCCTCACAAGTGATCATCAAACCCTGTACTTTGTGTTTATGAGATAAACACAATAACTATTATGCTAACCCCGAACCCAAATTCATGTGATGATGAAAGTTAAGACTGGAGTCATGCCAGACACCAAAGTATTTGAATTGCTGGACTGTTGCATGTGTTGCGAAGTAAAACTCCAGTTTTATATTTTTTTGTTTAATTGATACCAATAGATTATTAACAGTAGTGCTACTGACATTCTCTGATAGAAAAAATGCCGTTTTCATTATTTTGTATATTTTTCATTCTGTCTTGATTTTTTTTCTGTGCTTGCCACCATTTCCTATTGAACTTGTTTCAGTAATTTCCTCTCCAGATATATTTTCATTCTGTAAAAAAATCTAATCTAGTAAATCTTTTCCCTTCACTTGCACTATATGTTACATGTTCTTCAGCAATCATTTGTTTCCGATTCTTCTGAAACATCCACATCCTCTTTTTAAGTTAAATTGAACTAATCTTCACAATTTTCCTCATTTACAGTTATTTCCATCTGCTGTACAATTTCCTTATCCCTTATATTAACATTAACAACATTTACATTACCTTTAATCACATTTTTATCTTCATGTCCATCTTCTTCCTCATTCTCCTCACAGTCAATTCACAAGTGCTTATCAGTCACACTTAAAGCATTTTGATTTAGAAGTTTTAAAGCTAAACCCTCTTTCCCACACTTTCCACCAGCTTTTATTACAGTTATAATTGAATGTGAAGTATCTCCACAATATCAATGCATTTAGGTTGAGCAGTATATTTAACAGTTCCCCTTTTATCACTTATATTAATAATTCAAAGGGCTAAATCTAATATGCGACAATAACAAAACCTGCTGGAGAGACAGGTTTGTGTCCCAGAGGCTGCCCCATCTCTGGAATAGACTCCCTATACACGTCAAACAGAGTATGTCGCTGACTCTCTTCAAACACAGTCTTGATGAGTGGATGAGAAGCCACAAATTTGTCCCAGGGGTTTCACCTGTGTCCTTCACTGTCAGGGATGACAAGTGCTGACTGAGGTTTATTTTTTTGGGACAAACTCTTGGCTAGGCTTGTAAGGGCCCCAGGGGCATTAGCCTAGTAACCTTCTATGATCCTATGATCCTATGCATAGTAAATGTACTTATTTATTGTACTTTACCTTTAAGGAAACCCTTGTGTCCCTTTTTGCCTTGTCCAAAGATTAGGTTCATTGAACAAGGCTTTTAACATTATTAGCCTACATAATCTATTGGAGCAGTCTTTTAATTCATTCTCTGAAACAACATCTATACAATACTGTAAAAAATGTATCTTTTTCAATATGTGCATACTTGAAAGCACATTAATTTCACAGAAAACAATAAATATATATTTTTCATAACAAAACTGTAAACTTTTCAAGAATGAGAAAGGCCTCAAATATCATCTCACAGAGCCACTTACTTCCTTAAAGAATTAGGGACTATAAACCATCTGCTACAATTGTGTTACTTTATTGGAAACTTTGTATCTGTCCATTGGAATATGTTTCTTAATTATTAAGTGAACAGCTGGGCATGTGTCTGCACAGTTTTCCCCCTCTTTTCGCAACTGTGGCAGCATAGGATTTAACAGGCAGTACTGATTCCCATAATTCCCAGTGCCAGCAACATCACTGTGCCACGCAGTCACTACCTTGGCCATTGTATTTTCATCAGATACTTCCTTATTTGCTGACATCGAGTAATTAGTCCCTGTAGAAATAGCTATACATTTTTAACATTATCCAACCAGGATAATGTTACAACATGTATATATATATTCTCCTTTGAAGGCGTAAGCCGAAGCCCTAGAGACTACTAAGAGACTACTGAATAAATTTGTGGTGGATCTGGTTTTTGGTCATATATATTTGCTGCTTCCTCTTTATTATTTTTTGTTGTGTACTATAATGTTACAACATGATTGGGATTGCCCTTGTTCAGCCTTCTCTTCAGATTGTGAGCATCCAAACCATCTTTGGATAGCACAGTTAAAACATCTTCATAGCGATTTTCAGCTGGGAGCAAACCATCACAATGCTGAATATCCACTACTGTATTTGCATTTCCTTCCTTTGCTGTATTGGGAAACATGTGTCCCCTTCCATCTTCCAAGAGGAAAGAGGCTTGCAGCTCCTTGTAATGATAAGAATAAAGGAATTTCCCTAGTGCTCTAGATACATTTCCTGTAATTAGCAGCAGTGGTACTTTGGGTGAACCTTGAAACTAGGCCATAGGACTTGTAGGTCTGAGCCAATCAACAAATCATAAGTGAAAATAAATAAAAAAACTTTGCAAGAGTATCACAAGACTGTCATTGTAATAACCTCTGGTTAGTGTTAAATGTTCTGATATAAGATTATGGACATAGTAGTGTACCAGCTCAGTGGTATCACTGTTGCTGTTCCAGTTTACAGACATCTAGGATATATTACTGTGTATTTAGCTTACCATTCGTTATGGTAGCATTATCACTGTACAAACATAAAAGTCTTTGTGATAATATTAGCCCAGTGCAAGTGTAACAGCCTTTATGGCACCATTAACTACCTATTATTGTGCTTTTATCTTTGGTTACAGTACCTCCGTAGCAGAGTACATCACTACATCTGTGTAATGTAGCAGCATTTGGGATAATAGTAATCCTGAGTCACTTTAACAGTATCTGAGATAACACTTTGTCTACATAAGCATTCAGGTTTTATGGGAGTATTAGCACTGTGATAGGCAGCTAGCTTATATATAGGTTTAGCAAGCTATAATTATAAGATGCATGAAAGTTTATAACAGACAGCTCAAAAACTGCTCAATAATGTGTAAATGGAGTGGATATTTTTACAATAACGTTAACATTACATTTTAACGAATGACATTAAGTCTGAGGTAATTGAAAAAGCAGTCATTAACCATCCTGTTTTGTTTATTTTATAAAATGGTTACCAAATGCGAGCAGTAATGTCCTCACTCAAGCTGTATGCAGACAGCAGCATGATATTCTGCAGTGGTCATTAATTCTGTGTCTCAGCGTTTGTTTTGAATAACGTTTCCTATTGCATGAAGTAACATGTTTAAAACAATAATCAGTGCAAGGTTGAATTTTGATTTTGTTCATTACTTTAATATGTGGGAAGTAGAATGCCCTAATTGTTTCTGGCAAACTGCTTTCCAGAGAACTCTTCAAACATTTCATCCATCCTGGACCCCTTTTTCCCATCATGGAGTGTCACTTCAATAGTGACAATCATCTTGAGCCATAGTTTACACTGTCGGGTGGCTAGCCTTGCCACAGTTGTTTATCCATACCACTCACTCCTACGGCCAATTTAGAATGTCTAATCCACCTACTGCATGTCTTTGGAATGTGGGAGGAAACCCACACAACTGCAGGGAGGACATGCAGACTCCACAGAGAAGACCAGCCAAGAACCTAATCGGAGAGTCTCTTGCTATGAGACAACAATGCTAACCACTGCACTACCACAGCTGCCTCACTGTTCTCTATTCTAACTTTTATGATTTCCTCAGAGTAACAGTAAAGATTTTGAGTATTATGATGCTAGACACAAAACTTGGTTGCTGAGCCATGCTGATTTATAATTTCTTATTGCTGCACCAAATAGTTCACCCAGTTATCCAGGCTGATCAGCCATGTTGGATCATGCCTCTTTTTCAGTGAGTGATCTATAGCATTAGAAGCACAAAGGAAAGTAGGTTGTGAAACACGTGTGTGTGTGTGTGTGTGGGGGGGGGGGGGTGACTACATCTGTAAATCAACCAAAAGTGAACTTGTAAATTTGTCAGGAAATCCACATTGAGGATTAGAGCTGGATCCAGCACTAGGCAACCTATGCAGGTACCTAAGGCCAGTGATGGCTGAGGGGGGCACGCATCTGTAAGTAAAGAAACAACATTTTCCCATATAAAAGTAAAACCAACTAACATTAGGACCTTGCGGAAGACAATCCTAGAGTTGGATAGGGTTAACACAAGCCCTGTTAGAAACTGAAGGAATATGTTAAGTATTGTATTACCCGCACAGAGCAGCCATGGGAAGTAGATCAAAGAAGTAAAGCATTATTACTCGCCCAGCAGAGTATTTTAGTTTGTAGTCAAGCCATGATCAAAGGAGTCAGAGTGAACCAAAGCTCAAGCAGAGCATGTGTACCCATGTAGCCAAAGGAGTGAGAGCAGCAGAGAGTAGATATAGTATTTGTAAGAAATTAACAGAGCCCTCAGATCGGCAGTGTCTGTGTGTAAAAGGTCCCAGTTAGGATCAATATTTAGTTAAGTGACTTTACTCAGAGTCAAACCCTGATCTTAATTATTGGCAAGGAAGGGCTTTAAACATCCATGACAACTGGCAAGTCTCCTTTAAGTTTATTTATTTTTTTCCTTTTCTAAATTGCTAAGGATTTCAGTGTGAGTCATAGAATTTCATAGCTGCATTGCTCAGTGTAAGTGATGCAGCACATAGCATGCTTGCTTTTGGTGCAGAAGGTTGTGGGTTCTCTTCCCACATCAGCGGGATTGATTGTTGATAACACAAACCACTTTTTTAATGTAACATAGGCAATTTATTCTTCAATGGCAGCAGACACTGAAATGCAAAGTTGTTTTCCTGCAGCAATCTCCTAATTAGTCACAGTTCTCTTTAATATGGAATTATTCAGATGGCTTTTACTTCAGCAGTGATTAGCATACTGACTGATGCTGGTGAATTATAATGACAACATCCTTAGTGCCCTTTATGGTTGAAATGTTCTGAAATGGATTGTTTTGTCAGTATTGGTTCATACACTTTATTTCACTGCTTATTGGAAAAATGTTAAAAAACTACAAATCTAAAACATGCTCTAACAAGTGGGTCTGTATTATAAAAGGAATGTAATTTAATACAATCAGGAAGATGTATTAAAAACATATGCATTTACGCATAGTCCTAAAATGTGTGCCACAGGCCAATGGTTTGAAAACAGCCAAAGAGTACAGTTTATCCACTGCTAGCCAGATGCATTTTCTATGAATGCAGATGTCAATGCATTTTCAATGAATATTTGTTTCAAGGGCAGAGTTGTTTACTGTTGCTCATGCTAAGTCTGTTTTCAATGTGAGATTGTATTGCTTTGTTTAGTAAATGGCTATCACTGTTTGAATAAAAGTTTTAAATTAAATCCAAATATCAGGGTTAGACACCTGGCAGTGTGAACCTTGACTCAAGATGATTGTCACTGATGAAGTGACAGCCATGTGCAAACATGTGAAAAGGGGTTACAGAGGGATGTATGTATCTGTAATAATTTTAGAAGTAAAGTAAAAATAGTGCACACTGACAGGTTTGAACAGTGTTTATAGTAAATGGGGAGAGGTAGCCAAGTAATGGGGCACTAAAATTGTTGCAGGGAGTGGGGGTGGCTGCAGATTAGGCCTTGGTTACAGGGGCCCTGATCTAATACTTTGCCCAGGGCTCCATTTGGCCAAGATCCACCTCTGATGAGGATAAAACAGGAAAACCCTATATAAAAGCTGGTAAATTACTGACTACCAGTGCAGCACAAACTCTAAGATAGATGGGATCCTTACTTTAAGAGATGGTCACTGGATGACCAGGGAGAAAGAAGGCATTGCCAAAATTGCAGAAAATGGATGTTTTCTTAATTAAAATGAGAACTGTTATAGTATTTATTTATTTGAATTTGTTAACTGGGTGAGTCTGGCTGGACTAGAGCCCCTTTTCACCTGAGACCCAGTGAAAAGGTCCGTTAACAAAGAAAAAGGTATGCACATACTCTTAAAACAGGTTAGATATACTGTACAACAATTTGTCTTGTGAATAAAGATCATTTTCAACCTATTTAGTAGTGTTTAGCTAGAAGTGGTATAACATAAAAATTGAATCTATAGATCAATAAGAGTGCTAGTTAAATTCATACACTACATATGTACAGCGTAGGCAAAGTGCAGAGGTAGAGTTGGGAGGAAAGGGATATCATGAGAGAGGTGAGTATAATAGTGTTGAAATATAAGATAGATCTGGTAAGTAAATAAAGCAAAAGGAGAAAATAAAATACGATGAGAAAACAACAGAGAGGTGAGGGGTAGGTTAATTCAGGAACAAGGGAGAGTGAACAATGGTAAATGTGAGGGATAACAATAAAATGGAAGTAGCTGGGTGCATGTTATGAGAGCCTAGAGAATAATAGGTTGTAGCCGTATCATTTGATACAAGTTTGGCCTCATCTACCATAGTCATCTCAGTGTTTGATTTTAAAATTCATAGATACAAGACAACTATCACTGTATTAAGTGCAACAATTCATAGAGTAGAACAGCAGTGTGATAGACAAGTGCAAAAAAATATAAACTTGTTTGTCATTGGATGTTTGAATGAGACTACTGTGAGTGAGAGAGACTGTCTTTTCCTCAAGGTACAGTGGCCTTGCATTGATTTTAATAAGTATGGGGATTTAGGGGTCAAGGCCCCATTCAAGTGCAAATTTACAAAGTAACATAAAAAAAGTTTGTGCAAGTGCTATTTTGGACTGTATTTGTTTGCTTGTCTATGTAATTATTTACTTATTTATTTATTTCTATTTTGTCAAAAGGCATTTCCCATATTTCAGCCTTATGTGAGAGATGATCACGAAGCCACTGTGCATGCAGCCATTATGGCCTCCTCTTAATGGGTCCCAGCAAGCTGACGTGCATCACCATGGAAGAATGTTATGCTCTCCCATGGTATATGCATGCACTCACACACACACACACACACACACACACACACACACACACACACACACGCACGCACGCACGCACACACACACACACACGCACACATACACACACACACTTTCTGAAATCTACCCTTACTGACTTGGGTTACCAAGCCTATGTCCCCAGGTCTTATGGCCATTGTGAACATGCAAGCCTTCTCTTGTTTGGGAGCAATCAGCCAAGTGGGCAGTCAGCCAAGTATGACCACCATCTTTCTCTAAGTTGATTTAAGCCACTCATTCCCATTTTCACCTGCCTTTTTCTTTCTGAACCAGAGCTGTTAATCAATTTCAGTTTATGTCACAGTGCTGGGGTCTATTTATTTACTAGTTTCTAAAACAAATATGAATAAAACCTTAGCTGAAGATGATGATTGTTACTGACATATATTTCTTGATTACTACTGTAAACTGGAGTTTCCCTTTAGTTAATTATTAAAAGATAGTAAATGAACAGGAAAGTAGACTGAATATCTGCAAAGAAATGAGGGAAAAAGGGCAGAGGTGAATACTCGGCTTCAGAGTCAGAATGACATTAAGGCAGGGAAGATGGTAGCAAAATTCCTTTTTTATTTGTTAGTCCAGATAGGACAGAAATGCTGGCAGCTGACCAACTAAATAACAATAGATTATTTGTAGCCCTACTGCTGTAAATGCATTGTTGTGGACTGTGATGCAAGGGGTTAGACACCAGAGTGACTGTGAGGGAGCTGTACTTAGAAACCAAGTATCAGCTTGGCCAAGGAGAGGTTCCATGCCTTAATGGTGCATTTCTGCTATCTTATAGTGGCTATTTACTGCACAACAACACTGGTACACAGGTTGCATATGCCTGCAAAGAATGATGCCTTAGTGACATGTAATATGGATGTGTGCTCCCCGGTCACTGCACTGCACTGTATCATTGTATGCTCAAGTATAAATTGACAAAATTCACCCTATTGCTGTGAAGTCTGTTGATGATTGCAGAAAGGTGCTGTCACCCTTTTCTGCCCTTTAGGGTAACAAGCACTATATTCATCATGGGGATGTGATAAAAGAAACACATGCATATTCAGAATCACAGTGGAAGCTTGTTTATCTGAGCTGGCCAAGAGGTAAGTAAACCCCTAGATAATTGGATGCATAATAGTTCTACTATAAAAAAAATAATACCTGATCTATCAAACGCAAATACATCAGTCCAGAAGAATTTAGAATAACAACACCAAAAGTATGTGCTGCAAACACAACTAACATCTACTTTTGCAACAGTCTTGTTAGGACCCCTGTACCCCCACGTGAAGGGATTTTTACCCTAATGCCCTTTACTTAAATATAATAAGTCCACAGCTGCACAATCATGGGGAAAAGAGACACACTCTGCAAGACAGAAAATATTAACTGCACAATTTGCAGTCTTGAAAAATGAACTAATATAAATTGTAACAGGGGACTGGTAATTTTGAGAAAATGAGATATCTGTGACTACTGTCATCTATATATGCATGGTATAGTGCATAACCCTTTGATGCCAAAATGGTAGTAGATGTGCATGTGAACTATTTTCTTTATTATTCATTTATTTTTAATTATCTGGCAATCAGATTTGGTTATATATTAAACTAATCATAACAGATTTAACTACAGAGTCACACTATATTTCTAAATAAACATACTAAGGAGCCTGATTTTGAAGATTGCAGGGAGGTCTTGATTTCAAGTTTAACTGTTAAGGTTTGCAAAGCTGGATCCCAAAGAGTTCACATGATCCTACATTTACTTTGTAAACCATACTTTAGACCTATTTTTTTTCAAAGTGGGAAGCATATGGCAACCTTTAGAGGTGTATTTAGAAACTTATTTTTTTCCAAGTTTAGAACTGGTCAAGTGGAAACAGTGCTCACAGCTGGGTAGCCCTTAACATGGTCAAGAAAGTACAGTTGTGTAAGTTGAACTAATCATAACAGTAGATATTTGAATAATCACTGCTGCAGTAGCCTTAGCTATATCAGGTTATGTACTGCCAGGGATATAACAGCTGTCCAGCTTCCAAGGTTTCAGGGCACCTTCTATATGCCCAAACTGTCAGACAGTTCAAACTGAGCTGACTAAAAGACAAGTATGGGCATGAAGTCCTTCACAACTTTCCTGCTGGAAGAGAAAGAAGAAGGCTGAGCCCTGAAAGGATAATAAAAAATAAATGTCTACACCCTGGTATAAAAAAGATGGACAGAGGGAGGGAACTACACCCTGGTATAAAAAAGATGGACAGAGGAAGGGAACTACACCCTGGTATAAAAAAGATGGACAGAGGGAGGGAACTTCTACTGCAGCAGTGATCATTTAAACATGTGCTGTTATGGTGAGTTCATCTTACACAACTATACTATGTTCATCATATTGATCACTGACTTCCTTAGCTAACTACATTTAGGAGGTGGAAAGAGAATAGTCCAGGATCCCTGAAGAATGGTGCTAGCAAAGCTTGATGTGGACCTAGATAAGGAATCCACCTTATAGTGCTTTGTAAAAGTATGCATGGCAAATCAAATTGCAGCATCTAGAATACTTCTGGAATCCAGTGGGCCTTGACCACGCCTGGAAAACTTTTGTTATGTGAGTATAAAAAAAGGTAATAGCCTTAGACAGTCATTTGGAAATAGTCTGTTTTGACATAGTTTATCCCTTCTTCTGACCTTCATAATAAATTGATCTGAAGATCTGAAAGATTTAGTTCTGTCAAGATAGTACCTGTCTGTGGACATCCAAGGTATGGAGTATCCTTACTCCCTCATTTTTAGGTTAGGAAAGAAAACAAGAAGATGGATAGTTTGGCTTAAAGTAAACTTGGATACCAGTTTAGGCATAAAGAATGAGTAGTTCTCAAAGAAACACTGTCCCTATGGAAAATCAGATAGGGCTGATGCATCAAAATAGCTTGCATCCCAGATGTTCTTGCGGTGGTCAGAACAATCAGTTTAACTGATTGCTCTAACCTCTGCAAGAATATTTTTGAGTTGCAAGCTGTTATGATTAGTCAGCCCCATCCCTATGAAAAATGCAATAGGGGTGCCTCACCATAAGAGCTTGCAATTCAGATACCCTTCTTGCAGAGGTCAGAGTAATCATAAAATGTTTTTCCTTCTAAGAACCTCAAATCAGCCAGATTAGCTGGTTTAAATGGAGCAAGTGTTAGCTTCTCTAACACAAAATTAAGATCCCAAGAAGGGACCACCAGTTTTCTTGAATGTTTTTTTCTGCAAAACCCCTTTCAGGAACATTTTGACATGAGACTGCATTGAAAGGGGAGAATCCATGGGCAGACATGCAGAAATGGCTGATAAACGAATCTTGAGAGAAGAATAAGAAAGGCCATAGGACAGTAACTCACGCAAATATTTTCAAACTAGAGTACAACTATCCCTCAATGGGTGCCGGTTATATTGTTGGCACCAACTAGAAAACTTTTTCCATTTGCTAATATATGATTTTTTATTAACAGGTATTCTTGCCTTCATTAGTACCTCCTACATGTTCTCAGTAAACAGGTGCCTAAAAGGAATTAAGACCCTGTCATCCAGTCAGTTTTAGATGATTGATGTTGGGATGTATCAAACACCCCTGTTCTTGTGTGAATAGATTCAGTCTGTGATGAATTTCATGATAATTGCCTATGGCCATTTCCAAAAGAAGGGGAGAATCACAGTTGCCTTGGCCAGAAGGGAATCACCACAATGACCTTTTGGGATTCCTTCTGAATCTTCAGAATTTCCATGGATATTAGTAGAAAGGGTGGAAAAGCATGCAGGAAGATTCTTGTCCATAGAAAAGAAAAGAAAAGGCAACTGTCTTCCAGGTCTTCTTACATGGAGTCCCAGAACAAAATCTTGTCAGTTGATTGTTCTGATCTGACAGGAGGCAAAGAAGTGTATTTGAGGAACTCCCCACAGATTGCTCAAATTATGGAAAATCCCCTGATCTAGTTTCCATTTGTGAGGGTCTGTCCTGGTCCTGCTCAGCTTGTCTACAGCACAATTTTGCTCTGACAGAATGTAGGATGTCTGCAGACTGAAATTGTGTTTTGAAGCTATATTCCAAGCTAACATGTCTAGCCTTTACAGGGGGTATGACTTGGTTCTTCCTTGCTTGTTGATGTACTGCATGATTGTAGTATCATCTGTGACTATTGGAGGAGGTCCAAGGGGCCAAAGATGGCTCAGAGAGTTGAATGCCTTGATCAGGGCAAGCATCTTCTTGATATTTATATGCTTGCATCTGTCCTTGGTGTCCCACACCCCCCACACACTTTTATCCCTACTGAAACTGTTCCACAAGCACAGTCAGAAGCATCTGTGGTGACTGACTGCTTTGGAGCAGGGAGGGAGAAGGGGGCACCTAGATTTGGGCATATTTTTGTCTTATCTAAAAGCTTTCTCTTCTGACAATCCTCAGCACTAAAATTTGAAAAGATAAAAGGTATTGATGTTGGCAACAAAGAGATTTCAGATACCACTGTATCTTCCTCATGTGGATTCTTGCCAGGGATATCATAAGAATCATAGATGCCATGAGACCCAACATCCTGAGGAATTGCCTCGTAGTTACCAAAGTCTGTGTGGAAAACTTTAAAAATAGATTTAAAAAAAATGTTTTTCATGTGGAAGAAGAGTTCTTTGAACTGAGGAATCTAGTTGACATCTGAGGAACACAATCCTGTGTGGAGGACTCCAGAAAGACTTTTGAATCTTCTCTTGGAACCCCATCTTGTATAAGAGATCTTTCACCCAAACTAGAGATTCCTGACACTTTGAAAAAGACTTTGCAAAGATAATCAAGTCATCACAATATGTAAAAATGTGGGTACCCTGTAGCCTGCAATGAGCTGTAACTGGAGCTAGACAATTTGTGAACACCCTTGGTGCAGTGGATAGTTCAAAGAGTAAGGAAGACAACTGATAATGTGATGCACACCCATGGCATAGCTAGAGTTTGTGCTGCCCAGAGCTGTCTTTGACTTTGCCCCCCTCACCCTTACAAAATAATGGTCAAATGGGGCCACTCCATGCATAGCCCTCTGAAGCCATTACAGTGTTCCATTACTTGGCTATTTCTCCCCACTTAGCATAAACACCGTAATGTGCATACTGTTTTATGCTTTACTTCTACAGTTATTTGGATTTAATTTAAAAGTTTTATTTTAAATTTTATACACAAACACTGATAGATGTCTGCTAAACAAGGCAATACAGTCTCACAATGAAAATAGACTTGACATTAAAACTTCTCTGCCCTTAAAACTCACATTCATTGAAACAGCATTGAAACCCACATTCAAAGGAAAATGCATCTGGCCAGTGGCAGATAAAGTTTTCCTCCAGGCTGCTTTCAAATCATAGGTTCATAGATTAGTGCTAAGCTAACTGCCCTTGTGAGCCATTTTAAGCCTAGCCAATTATCCCTTGTGAGATTCAAACCCTGCACCTTGTGTTTGTAAGGCAAACAGGCCCCTTGCACACATATTTTGGACCATGCAAACATAAATGTGTTCTTTGATTTACCTTCCTGATTGTATTAAATTATATTCCTTGTGTAATACAGCACACTTATTAGAGCATGTTTTAAATGTATTATTTTGAACATTTTTCAATTAAGCAATGAAACAAAATGTAGGAATCAATACTGACAAAACTGGCCAATTTAGAACATTACCGTCATAGAAGTTTGAGCAGACATTTATCATTACAATCCATCGTCAGTAAATATGCACAAGTAAAAGTCATCTAAATAATTCCACATTAAATAGATCTGTAACTAATGAAGAGGTTGCTGATAGCAAACAACTTTATATTTCATTGTTTCATCTACAAATAAAGTGTGTGTTACCCTTGAAGAATAAATTGCCTATGTTACATTAAAAAAGTTTGGCAAACTGATACCCAGTAACTATAAACCTGTTATCTTCTCCAGAAGAGGACATTCTTAGGACTGCAGAATCCACCCCCATTAAAGTATCACACAGAACAGTATTAACTATCCATCTTCATACTGTGGGAGTAGAACCCACAGCCTTCTGCATCAAATGCAAATATAATACCTGTTGTGCTACTACCAGCACTTTGAAGCTTGTTAGCACGATAGTGATATCATTTGTTAAACAGTTGTAGGTTGCAAACAGACTTGGCATAAGCAGCACTAAACTCTTCCCCTGAAGCTCTCAACTCCTTGTAAAATGCACTTGACACTCAACTATATCTCTCAACTTTGCAGTACAAGAAATCTGGAAAAAGCCAAAATTTACTGGGGGGGGGGGGGACAACAGCCCAAAACCAGGGACACATTTTAAACATTACTTGTATAATCTTTGAAAGTTGCTAGAATAAAATGTTTTGTGTTACGATGCATTTCCTGAAAGAAAGAAAGACTGAAACTTAAATGGCTGTCATTATTTAGTGAATTCAGTCCTCACTGATTTGCCAGAAAACCACAAAGGTATCCCTAACTGGGGCATTTTACACACACACACACACACACACACACACACACACACACACACACACACACACACACACACACACGCACACACACACATCAAAAGTTGCTTCAAGAAAGTATTAGTTTAAGGGTGTACACACTTATGTAACCAGCTTATTGTACATTTTTTACTCTTTATATTTTTCCCCTAACAGATTTGTTTTTAAATTGAATTGTACGGGTTATAGGTCACATTAAAAGTGGGTAAAGATATGAAATGATTTATTGTGGTCTCAATTTTTATATCACAAAAACCTGGCATTTTAAAAGGGGTGTGTACACTTTTTATATCCACTGTATCTGTAAAGCACACACCGAACACTAAGCAAATAATCTGTAAAGCACACACACTGAACACTAAACAAATAATCTGTAAAGCACACAGACTAAACACTAAACAAATAATATGTAAAGCACACAGACTGAACAGTAAGCAAATAATCTGTAAAGTGCATGCACTGAACAAACATTAAGTGCAAAGCCGATGAACACTAAGCAAATAATCAGTAGCAAAGCAGATCGATCAGTTGAATGAACACTAAGCAAAGCAGATCAAATTCTGTGAATGTTAAGCAAAGCAGACTGAATGAACACACGCTCTTACAATTTCTGTGAACTCTTTGGAAGTACTGATGCTCTTTAAAATTGCATGCAAGAGGAAGAACAGGACGTCTGTGTGACAAAGCATGCACAGACATGTGCAACCAGACAGACTATTCTTAAAGAAAAACAGCCTTAAAAAAACAAAACAATTTTAAAAAATGTTTTTTTTTTTAATTAAATATTATAAAAATGCTGCCCGGGAAAGACCGCGCCTCTCACCCCCTCTAGCTACGTCATTGGCACACACACAAAACTTTAAAAACATCTGAAATTTGTATGATTAGGGATGAGATGCAAAGCATCTTTTAAATTTAGTGTTACCTGGAAACTTGAAAGAGGAGAAGCAACAGTTTGTGAAACGCCATCATTCTGAATATGGGCTGTATCACAATTAAGTTTAGGGAAGAAACTAAGGAAGAAAGGAAGGACGAAAGAAAGAGAAAGATCCAGAACTGGTCTCCAATCATTTTCTTTCTCTAACACTAGAATCTTCCCTGAATACCCCCCCCCCCCCAAGAAGGAGGAACTAGTTCTATCACTCTGTGGGACAGCATGTGATGAAAGGAAAGGAGGAATTTCCTCCCACTGCCATCTGTTACCTTGAAGAATGATTTTCAGAACCTACTTTTTTGAAATAATCTGTTTCCAAGGAGAAAAATGGAAATTCAGACTTTCTGGAATAAAAATCGGTCAGGGTGGGAGGGTCCATAAGGTCTCTTGAATAGTCATTCAGATTTGTTGGACTGATGATGGTTTTAGAGGTGTGAGACTTCTTTTTGGAGCCCCAGTGCCATTTCTTCTTAAACATCTTTTTACCTGAATGTTGTTCAAACTGTTTAATCACTTTTTGCCAAAATTTGAGGAAAGGATAGAAAATCTCTTGGACAATTTAAAAATGATTGCTGAAAAATCTTAGAAATTCTCTGGATCAGCTTGCACCTTTCATTACACTTTTTCATCACCTCTGCAGCAGAGGGGCCAAACACTAAATCTCTATCCGTGGGAGAATTTAAAATCTCATTTTAACAACATCTGGAAGGTTCTGAGAATGCAGCCACGCAAACTTCCTCATAACAGTACCAGTAGCCATAGCCCTTGAAGAAGTATCAAAAGAGTCACACACTGCAAACAATGAGTAGTGACCTGTGCAATAAAGAAACTAAAATATTTAAAGCAGATTATAGTTATGTATTTATTTCACAATTGTTTACTGGGAAAGCCCAGCTGGGATAATATCCCATTTTCAGCAGAGGCCCAGGGAGAAAAGGTCCATATTGACATAATATGGTTACAGTTAACGTTATTACAAAGCTTGATATGGAAGAAGGGCATATTAACTAAGTAGATATTCAGCTTCAGCCCATACAGTGTGAACCTGTACATACTGCAAATTTTTGGATAGCTATAACAAGCTGGAAAAGAGTATTGTTGATAGGGTGTTTACAAGTTGCAGTTCATAGAGATGACATTAAGTACACTGAGTACATTCTTTGGAACAGAGATGACCAGATAATGTAGCCTAGGCAAAAATATATTTGGTCTTTGTCTAAGAAATAGATTTTACTAATTCCTTCTCTCCGAACATTGTCAGAGCATGCTGGTCATGGAAAGAAAGAGGGACTACTTCCGCCTGGAGTAGTGCAGGAGCAGTGACAGGTTTTGTTTAGGTAGTCTTTTAGTAGTAGTTTGTAGATGGAGAAGTTAGAGAGAGAAATATAATTTGCAGAGGGATAGAATTCCATCTTTTAGCAACAGAGTATCAGAAGAGAATTTGGCAAGAAGATTTGTGGGGTTTATATGTACTGAGAAGATGTTCATTAGATTGAAGTAGTCTATTGGGGTGATAGTAATAGAGAAGAGAAGTAAAAGCAAGACAGTCATCGACTTCGTGACTAATTTGTTATG
Organism: Protopterus annectens; assembly: GCF_019279795.1. Classification (NCBI taxonomy): domain Eukaryota; kingdom Metazoa; phylum Chordata; order Ceratodontiformes; family Protopteridae; genus Protopterus; species Protopterus annectens. The sequence goes on along the minus strand of NC_056725.1, from coordinate 1,934,753,772 downwards.
TAGTGATAAGCTGTATGTAATCTAAGGGTTGAAGCTGTTCAAGCCAATTCATAGTCTTAAGGGCAATAGAAGGGGGTTGCGGTATTCTCTGTTGGTGGTAAATTTTGTGACCTTATTATAGCATGCTTTCAGCTTACTTTTAACATTAGCCTAAAGGTTGGTTAGGACAGGTGCACCAAACAAGAGAGATATGGGAGAAGGTAGGTAGTGGCAAGAGTGGTTTTGTAGTGTTGTGGTGTTGCTAAGGAAGTTTATGCCTGTAGAGAATTCCTAATTCTCTTCACAAAAAACTGCAGATACAACTTTCTCATACTTCACAAGTTGACAGAACAGACTTTAACATATGAGCCCAACAATTCCAAATTCAGAAAATCAAAGTTGCAGAAGTACACACTTTTTTTCCCATACCAATCAATAATTTTCCCATCCTTATCAGAAAGAGTAAGATTGGAATTAACTAAACCCTTAGCAGAAGTTGGATCAAGTAAAGTTAAAACTGGCTCAGGTTTGGGAATGTTGTATAAAAATTTAAAAGACTGAGGAACTTTATATGTCCTCTGTGCCTTTTTAGGGGCAGCTGACTGACTACCAGGAAAATTGCAGGCTGTAACAGACACATCCTCTAAAGCAGACAGAACAGGAGGAATGGGTGTAGGTCCTGGAAAATCCTTCTGTAACAAATTGTAGTATTTTCTGAAGGACTGAGAAACCTCAGTATTCTTCCACTAAAAACCTTGACACATTCTAGCAGTAGTCTCAGAGAAAGAGAAACCATCACAGGGAGAATCAGAAAATGAGATCTCCTCTGAGTCTGAATCAGAAATATGGGTAAAAATATCTGTCCATGCATCATTCTCTTCAGAATCAGAATATTGACGCTCGACAGGAAGGGAGAAATCCCACTTTGTTTTTACCACAAACTACTTTACAAGAAGGATCAATAACCTGAATTAAACCCTAAGAAAGATCCAGTAAACTACTTCTATCCAAAGAAATTTGAGAAGGAGTAGCTGCATGCTTGGTTTTCTGTTTCTTTTTGACAGAAGAAAATAGGACCAGCTGTGTTACTAATGACAGCACCTGCTTCCCCAGGGATAGGCACAGCATTCTGATACACAGGAAACCTTCCCTGTTCCTTCTTATAGGACGGACAGATGTGTCTATCCCTTGCCACTAAGGAGACCCCAACAGCCGCAGAAGATGTGGCTAACCCCTGGTCCATAGTGGCTGTAGGTGATGCATCAGAGGGATTGATGATATAAGACGAACAGAACAAATCGCCACAGCAGAGTTACCCACCTGTGGATGAGGCAAATTGTTAGCCTGCTGTGGTGGCAAAGGCTGTTTGCTTAAGATTTTCTTTTTGTGGCTGGAAGAAGGACCGGTTGTGGGACCTGTTGTTTCTTCCATGGGCAAGCTGAAAATGCTGCCTCTTTCCTGAGGAAGACAAGCACTAAATGCCAGTAAACACTACCAGCCCACAAAAATTATTTTTTCACATAAAAAAAATGTTACTAGCTTTAAAATTACTTTCCTGAACAGAAAAGTAATAAAACATCAACAAAATTAAGAAAATGGAAGGTTTATTTCCCCTCAAATGGAACTTATCTGCCCAGCAAAGGAAAGCAGAAGCTGACCTTCAATACTCAAAAACCTGAGAGGGGCATACTCTTGGCAGCAGTAAAGCTCTGGAAGGCTTCGTACCCAAACTTGACTTTAATCAGCTAAGCTTGACCTGCCTGACAGTTTGGGCATGTGGAAGGTGCCCTGAAGCTTTGGAAGCTGGTTGGTTGTTATATCCTTAGCAGGATATAGTGCCATATAGCTAAGAGTACTGCAGCATTGATCAATATGTTGAACATCAATTTCTTGATTTCTGTTTTAGTTGAATTTGTTTTCCATTTGTAATCTTTTATTAAGTACAGTGGAATAGCTTTTTGTATGAAATTGTTGTATGTAGCTTTTCACAGTTTGCAATTTTTTTCCCAGCCATGGGGTTAGCATGTTTAGACAAGGGGTAGGGGAGTGCAGTCCTCCATTCTGAGGTGTGGGAGGCTTTCCCTTTGTAAAAATGAATGAATGAATGAATGAATTATTTGTTTATCTATGTATTTATTAATTTGTTTTTGCTGTTTATTAGTAACATTTTCTTCAGTACATGATACCCAACAAGTCTTTACTTACTTTACATTGATTTGATTGAACACAGGGGGAGCTCAAATTAGTAGAAGTAGGGAAGAATAATTCACTTGGCAGTTTCAGAATGGACAAATGCAGTAGGGGTAATGTTGCATGTGCATTTACAGTTGAAGTTAAAGTATGTACAGTATGTTCATTAAATGCATGTGTTTTTAATGTGTTTAATAAAAAGAGATAAGCATGCTTGCTCATCTGTTTCTCTAGCTATTGGTCTAATATATGGTTATTATATGACTTGTTTACTGCCTCATCTCTAGAATACAGCTAGGTTTCTGCAGTCAGATTACAACCTGCTCAGCCCTAAGTACCATGTTTTCAAACCTGTCAACCTCTTAGAGCAAGAAATCTGGACAAAGCTATAAATAACAGGAGGCAAAGGCCGCAAAATAGGGACCATGTTTAAATATTGATCTTAAAAACTTAGAAAGTTGATAGAATAACAGGCTTTTCATCAGCATGAATTAACTGAAGGGCATGAAATCTGAAACTCAAATGTCTGCCATTATTTTCTGACCTCAGTCCTCAATGATCTGCCAATAATTTGCCAGAAAAAACACAATTTTTGGAGAAACAAGCCACAAATATGAGGCAAAAATCTGGACACTTGAGAAGCATGCATATTTTAAGTATATGTCTTCCTTAGAAACTAGCATTTACCTGTATATTTGATTAGGTAACACTAAGTATCACTTTACAAATATTCTCTGGTGTAATCTCAACAAAACTTCCAGTATTCTGGTAATCAGAGTCAGATCATAAACTGTGTCACTGCTCTCAAAATGCTAGTCTCCTAAATATGCACCAATTTCTATCTTTCGACATCCCTGAATACCATTGTTTTGTACAGAACTTGCATATCTAAGACTGTATTTCACTTATATTATATTTACAACATAAAATCAAGAAACATTTGCACATTTAGTACAAAAACAGGGATAAAAAGACTGTCAAAGATGAATCATTTGTGTATAATTTATGGAAGGAGAAACCAAAGATAATATGTCTAAAATGTTAAGTTATGTTTAGGAAAGAGGAAATCAAATGTCTGCCTAAATAGTAAATTTAAATTTCAGGAAAGAGTACAACAGGTTTTATGTCTGAATGGGAGAACTACATGGCTATGCCACAATACAAAGTTAAATTCTGGGAAGAGAAATTAAAGCAGACAATATCATATGTGGTCGAAGCACGTGTATTGCACCTATTAAGCTTTTCCTGGTCAGTGTAGAGGAAAATCTTTATGCATCACTAATGACTCAAAAAGGGCACATAAACTAAATCACTGTCCTTTGTGGTTTAGAATACAGTCTATGAAGCTCTTGGCCGTTGCAAATTGTGGAACCTTACACTAGGAGGCAATATACACCCTGACCAAATAATTTGAAGTCAGACCCATAACCATACACAATGGAATGTACTATGAGTTAAAAACATTGTTTCAAAACATGAAACAGACTGTCCTAATATTTATGATGTACAATTGGCCACAAACTGCCATAAGCTTTTTGAATGAATGGGCACTCTTAAAATATGAGCAGCTGGATTAACATTCTTCCCCCATTCCTCATACACCAGTGCTCCACAATAAGCCTCCCCTTGTCCACAGTATTTCTTTGGGGCAAGTAACTCACAGTCCAGAAAAGCATAGTTTTCTCATACACATGTGGCATGCTTCCAATGTACACAAGTGAGCAATAGCAGAGAAGGGTTGCTCGGTCAGACTTACGTGGGTCAATCTGGCATAGAAATCTGAAAGCTTGCTTTGACATAATTAATGCATCTATAAACGAAATGCCTCTATATCTGTGATGACCTCATCATACTTTGATTTGCTTTTATATCTGCATTCCCCAATAACAGTGTTTGAAAACATGAAGAAAATCAATGGCGAGCCTTGATTTTAGGAAGGGGCAGGTAAATGCATACCTAAGACATAAGCACTTCCACTGGACATCAGGTTTGCTCCCCTACCTTTATAGCAGATGTCCAAAGGAAGCAAAAACCTTTTCCCTTTCAGTATGTCAGGTGATATCTTCTAGCCAAGAGATTATCTTATTTATCAATCCATTTGACATAGAAGGGTCAATGTTGACCATGAGAAAGGGGCAGCCCCATAGTGGGATTGCAGGCTCACATATTTGCATTGAGGGTTATCTTAAGTAGAAAAACTTCAAAGTTTTAGAGGTACTCATAATTTGGTAAAATGATAAAAGATATTTGGGAAGATACTTCTTATATCAGGCTATTGCTCATGGTGTGTTCACTTAGAACAGAGTACTCTAAAAAGGCCCATAAAAGAGTAAAGCCCAACCCCACACCATGGCTAACAAAAGAAACAAAAATACAAAAAAAAACCTCATGTTAAAAAGGGATAAAGCCTGAAAAATTGCTATTAAAGAATATAATTCAAAACACCTTTTAGCAATTTAGACATCTTAGAAACCCTGCAAAACTCTATGTAAAAACAGGACAAGCACACATACTATAGCAACCTACAAGACAAACATCAAAACAACCCTAAACTAAACCTAAATAAACTACTTCACTCTGGCAAGACCACCACTGCTTCTCCAAAACCAGAAAACATGAAAGACTATCCCCACAGAGTTTAATTCCTACTTTATACAATCAATATCATCTCTCTCTTAGACACAAATACATCCGCTTCCCTCTCTCTACCCCTGTCCAACCAAAACCTCCCACGTCTCTACAATTGTAGTCCAGTACCCACCTTACTCATAATGAAGTTAGTCTTTAAAGGGACAATCCCAGGGATTTTTTGTTTTGATTCAGCCTTTGTTTACTTTTCAAGTTTGCCTTTCTGAGCATGCTCACCTGTGGCTGAGGGGGGTAGGGGAAGTGTGCCTGCAGGAAGCTTCAAAGGAGTTAGCCACATTCCATCTCAAATTGCAGCTCTACTGACAACAGCTTTCCATGTGAGCCATTCATTGGTGTAATCTGTGCATTTTATCCATTCAGAAAAGTAGCCTTTCAGACATTTTACGACCAGACTGCTGCTGCTACTCTAGAAAGCACAGCAGTAATGCAATTCTTATAAAGAGACATTATTTTGTTTCTAAAATCAGTTGTTTACCAGACTATTTTGTTTACCTTTCAGTGTAGTGTAAGTCACATATTCACATAGAGTCAGAATTTTCAGACAAGCTTGTGTGCATACTGCAGGTTAGATTTCACAAACTTCACTGTTGGATGTTTATGATAGGAACTGCTTAGAATTTACAGTTTGTTGTTTTGAACTTCCCCTCCCCTACCCAGAGACTATTAGTTGAATGACTGGTTTAGCAGTAGCCTGAGATGCTATCTAGTCAAACTCAAACCTGCAGCCTTTGCAGCAGTGAAATTACATCTTTAGTATGTGCTTGCTTTTTGTAAAACTTAGTGGAAAGATTATCCCAACTTAGGCAATTGTATTTTATTTTGTTTGCTTTTGTTTTATGTTTGTTGCTACATGCTTTTTTCCCTTCACTGGTAATTATTTGTCATATGTTCTGCAACAGTGTTGCTTATTAGTGCATGGACTCATGCAGACATATATTTATAACACAGTTTCTCCACATTTCACAGGAAGCATTGCTTTGGACATTTTCATCTTGGAAACAAATCCCCTGAGTTGCAAATATCCTAAGATTCTAGAAGAATAAAATCTTATAATAGTAAAAAAAAATATGTCAGACAACTGTGAAATTGAATCTTTTACTGTACTAAAAGTATTTTCCCATTGGGTGACACCCTTCATGAATCACTCGCAGTGACTGTCTGTATAATATGGATTCCATTCCACTGAATTTATTTTCTTTATCTTTCTCTTTCTCTTTCTCTTTATCTTTCATGCATTGTGGTAAAATGTTTGGATCGTTCACTCTTTTGCTGAATATTTGACTGCAAAGAGTTGCACTGGTTACCATTTGAAAGTTGAGGTAAATGCAGTCTCTCTATTTCCCTATCTGTGTGCATAAGTATGTATGAAATATGTAATCTAAGTTTATATTCATGTGGTTGTAAAACCATAGCCTTGCTATGTCTTACTGACCGGCTTGTAATTCAAGGCATTCTTGACTGTCAGTCAAATTTGTATATGCTGGATATTTAATTGCTGTTGTTTGTCTTTCGACTTTTTCCCGGTAAGGTCACCACAGCGGAACTCCGGTCTGCTAATGATTGGCAGTAGATTTTATGAAACGCCGAGGT
>NC_056725.1:1934716515-1934746864 GCF_019279795.1 Protopterus annectens | reverse complement strand
ACATAAAACAAAAGCAAACAAAAGAAAATACAATTGCCTAAGTTGGGATAAGCTTTCCACTAAGTTTTACAAAAAACAAGCACATACTAAAGATGTAATTTCACTGCTGCAAAGGCTGCAGGTCTGAGTTTGACTGGATAGCATCTCAGGCTGATACTAAACCAGTCATTCAACTAATAGTCTCTGGGTAGGGGAGGGGAAGTACAAAACAACAAACTGTAAATTCTAAGCAGTTCCTGTAATAAACATCCAACAGTGAAGTTTGTGAAATCTAACCTGCAGTATGCACACAAGCTTGTCTGAAAATTCTGACAAAAGGTAAACAAAATAGTCTAGCAAGCAACTGATTTTAGAAACAAAATAATGCCCCTTTATAATGATTGCATTACTGCTGTGCTTTCTAGAGTAGCAGCAGTAGTCTGGTCGTAAAATGTCTGAAAGGCTACTTTTCTGAATGGATAAAATGCACAGATTAGACCAATGAATGGCTCACATGGAAAGCTGTTGTCAGTAGAGCTGCAATTTGAGATGGAATGTGGCTAACTCCTTTGAAACTTCCTGCAGGCACACTTCCCCTACCCCCCTCAGCCACAGGTGAGCATGCTCAGAAAAGCAAACTTTAAAAGTAAACAAAGGCTGGATCAAAACAAAAAATCCCTGGGATTGTCCCTTTAAGCAGTCCAGTGACATGTTGCTGACATTTTAACATATGAAATTGGCAGTTTAAAGCTCTGATTGCCAAGGTTGTTGAAGTATAAACCTTTTTACCCCATCTATCCAGCGCCCTGGAGTCTCTATCAGTAGGGGTAGGATTTTTAGCAGTAGAAGCCTTAATGCCCTTGGGCCCCTGAGAAATAGTCTCTGGATCTGCAACAGGATTTTTGAAAAGGAACTTGTTGGACTCAGGAACTCTGTAGTATCTGCCAGGTTTACTAGGAGCAGGAGGCAGGGAATCGGGGGCGAAACTGGATTCCGAGAAAACATCAACGATGTCTTGTACAGCAGGTATAGCCAAGGGCCTATGCTGAGGTAGAAGAAGGAAATCCTTAAGCCTCTTTTTTGAATCAGAAAATTCCTGGCTTTTCCAGTGAAAATGCTCCCTTAAGTATGTAAGGTTTCCCCCAAAAGAAAAATCCTCAGGAGGGGAAGCAGAGGGAATAGAATCCTCTGCATCAGAATCCTCATAAGTGGGTAAGGACAGATCCAGGTCATCAGAAGATTCATAACCAAGCTCAGCCCTAGGCCTCTTGGGGGGGGGGGGTTGACTACCCCTGATTAGAGTTATTAAATCTTCAGCCATTTTTATCATTTGTTTTTAGGCATAGGGGCCTGGGCATGTGGCCTGGGCGTCGTTTTTTTAGACATGGATCGAGATTTAAGCCTTAGTAATGAAGGAGGCGTTGATTTAATATGTAAGCCATAGGCCTGAATACACCCTCAGAAGCCGGCGCCTGCACAGAGGCGCCGGACCCATCCAAGGTAGTGAGATCCGCAGGTTCCATGGTTGAAGTATCTCGCGGCATACTGGACTCCGAATGGGTCTCAGTAGAAGCTTGCGAATCAGAAGTAGCGGGTATCAGGGGCTGCGAAAGCGTCTCACCGAGTACCGGCGAACTGGTGACTGGCTTAGGAGAAGCGTCGTCTGCAGTTTTTGACCACGGTGGCCTGTCTCTGCCTTTATCTTTGTATTTTTTTCAGAATCCCCTAGTCGGATGGCTAACCGACAACATTTCTGGATAATTAAACTGAGAACCGAAATATTTAGAGACAAAAATATACAGACGACGGATAGTGTGCTGATTAAATAAAGCACAAAACTGACAGCAAGGTAACGTCGTGGTCAGAGCCTAGGCAAGGAATACAGTACGAATTAAAATCTTTATGAGGTATTTGCTTTCCACAAGTAATTCAATTATTAACTTTTACTGACATCGGAAAGGAGCAAGAAAAAGTTTCCCCAACAGGGTACTTAGGTTTAAGTTGAAAACTTCAGTTCTGAAACTCGAAAACGAAAATTTCAGGAGTCAGCCGACTGGCACTTGCGAACTGCTTCTGCTTCGGGCACCGCACGGCAAGAAAGACTGATGTAATGACGTCGGCTGCATGTTTTATACCCCTGACAACCTGACGTCATGGAAGAAGGGACAGCAACCGACGCAGGACCCAAGGCTTTTTTAATCAGGCTGACTGAGGGCAACCTGCAAGCAGATTACCCAAATCTAATGACTGCAACAGTGAAACACGAAGAACGTGAGAAATCACAGACTAGCAGACTGAATCAAGCAACCACTTAAATTATGAATTAAGAAAATAAATAAATGCTGCCAAATCCTGAACATTATGTATTATTTCTAATCACGGATGTGAAATATTTTTCAACTGAACATTGTCACAAGTTGTGTACTTCACTATCACCACCACAAGTGTTAACAGACCTTGCAATTTTAAAAGTGCACTCCAGTACATAGAAAGATGAACTGCCATGGAATGCAGTACCAAATGTAAAAACAGGCCAGGTCTGCCATCTGCTGGCAGATCTATGTATTACACAAACACTTCAAGGAATGGTTTGTATTACCGATATGCACTGTACAGTTTGTGGCAGTGAAGACTAAGTATGCCCTTAACTTGCAAGCTGATTCTTGTTTAATGCCTACAACTTTATCCTCCTGATTTCCGAGTTTATACATTTCACAAAAGTGCCTGGATATTCATTTTACATACTCTACCAATATGGTGGAGAAAATGTACTCTACTAGTCATGGTACAGCCAACAACATATTCTGCATAACATTTTAAAACATTTACCGTAAAAGGTCTATTAAACTAAACATATGTTCAGTGTGTCTTACTTTGTTGAATCTGGCGAATGGATAGTCTTTTCCTTCATCAGCAACACGTCTCCAGTGGTAAAAGATAGCACCATCCTTCCTGGCAGGGTTAGAAAAAGGCATCCATTTCCAGGGTCGCACTTTCTTGCAACCAAGTTTGGCTTTCACTGTCTGATAGCCCTGTGTTGTATCACTAGGTAACAAGGGAGGAGTATCCCTACAAATCAAAAGAAAATGGCTGGGTTACTGTGTAGGTTTAAAGTAAATATTACAGAAAAGCTATCAGCATTTCCAGAGCAAGTAAGAGAAATTTGTTTTCTCTTTCATTGTGAAAGGTTGACTGGACGAATAAGTTCAGTCTTATGAGCAGAAATCTTCAATCAATGAGATAATATTAATAATAGTACATACTGAGCTACGCCAAAATCATGAGAAAAACTACAAAATTTACAACTGGATGAATAAAAGAAAAGAAAGCACTTGACACACATCAAAACTACAACTTACTTGTAGAGTGCAGTTAGCACACACATGGGCAGTGTATGGCAGGGGTATCTGCAGAGTGCAATCAGCACACACATGGGCAGTGTATGGCAGGGGTATCTGCAGAGTGCAGCTAGCACACACACATGTGGTGTGTATGGCAGCGGTATCGGCAGAATGCAGCCAGCACACACACACCTGGGGAGTGCATGGCAGGGGTATCTGCAGAGTGCAGCCAGCACACACACATGGGGAGTGTATGGCAGGGTTAACTGCAGAGTGCAATCAGCACACGCATGAGCAGTGCATGGCAGGGGTATCTGCAGAGTGCAGCTAGCAAACACATGGGCAGTGTATGGCAGGGGTATCTGCAGAGTGCAGCCAGCATACACATGGGCAGTGTATGACAGTGGTAATGATGGGGCTGCTTCAATCATCATCATTGACAGCTTCCTAATACTAAACCTTGGTGCACACAGTGTACATGATGAGGGCAACATGAAAATACAGTTGTTAGGCGTTTACATAGACATTAAGAGTAGATCTGACATCCAGAGCTTTATCCTCCCAAGGGGCTTTATCCAATTCCCTCCACCAAAGGTGCACAAATGCTGCTGATGATAGAAAGGGTAAGGATACACGCCAACACAATCTTCAGATCTTTCTTGCCCACAAAAACACTATACAAAAGCCTCATTGCCAGAGCCCCACTGGACAAGATGTTACATTACCAACTGCTACAGGTCCACCCTGAGGACTTAACATTTCTCTAAATGTGGCAAGCAGACAAAGGAGGGATGGTGGCCTGGTGGGAAAATGAAACAGAAGGTATCTGATGGGAACTAGGGAGCCATACAACCCTTAGGGTAACAAAGAACATCTAGAGAAAGAGAAAGGAAAGTAGGGAGGATATATAGACTGTAACAATGCACCTGCATGAACATTTAAATTTACAGAACGTTGCTAACACATGCATGCTATGTTTGCTGTAATATTCATAATTGCTCTCATATATGGGAAGATTCCCCACATCATAAAGTTGTAGGAAGGAAGAAAACAGTTACATGGATATAAAGCCATGGAGGATGGCAAAAGCAAACCCTGCTCTGGCCCTAAAAGCTGGTACTAGGATGCTGTGTTTGGAGGTGTGGTTACACGACAAGGTAGGTGCTTCAAGTAAAGCCTGGGTAGTACACCACCCCACTCTCAAGGATGGTTGTGGTGTGGCAGCAGTGCCCTTGGTAGAGTTCACCCTAATCCAGCCTAAGGTAGGCTGGCTGCAAAAAGAAATGCAATTGAGCCAACCATTTAGACAGAGTCTGCTTGTTAACAAGTTTACTCTTTTGTTTTTTCAAAAGGGCAAATAACAGATAAGACATCCTGAAGTATTTAGCTTTATCTCCGCTATCTATTCGCATCAAGGGAATACAGGGCCCTTTATCCTAAATTTTATGTCTTTGGACAAAACACTGGAAAGTGACAATAGTTTGAATCAAGGTAATTTCAGACACTACCTTAGGCAGAGAGGTATGCAAGGATACTCTGCCCTGGAAAAAGACTAGTAAAGGTTCTTTACAGAAAAGAGGGCTTAAATTTAAGAAGTTGTTCTGGCAGATACAATAATCACCAAAAACAGTGTCTTCCAACACTGCAGATGAAAGGAAGATGCAATAGCTGGTTCAAAGGAGCCACACTCGGTTTGTACTTGCTAGTCTTATTTCTCTCAGGATCATAAGAAGTTCAGTCTTACAGTGCAATGATAGTTGTTAGCCATTACATTTTGTGAACAAAGATATGTTAGGCGATTTACATACCTACTCTGTCCATAAGGGACAATGGCGCTAATCCAGGGGTGAATTTGTGATCACCATCCACTCATCCAAATTATGTTTTAACTCATTCCCTCCAGTACAGCTCTTTTGACTGTGTACCTTTAACTCCCAGTGGGTGTAGCTTGAGCCTTTAAAAAATTAAGTTATCACCTTACAGTTCTAAGAAATACTCATTGGCAGAGGTCAAATTTCAATACAATTGTATTTGCCATCATGTATTTTTCAAGATAAAATATTCTGATACTTTCTATGATGTAGTATGGTATTGGAATTATTAATACAAATATGAACAAGCAATATTTGACACCTAGAGGCGCAGTAGGAGGTAACTGCAGATGCACCTGGAGGTGTCACTTGGATGTAATGAGTTAACAGAAGTGAAGTACTTTGGTTTATGGGGAGTGAAACACTGTCCAAAGCCATAAACATCTGCTCATGGACCTCATTCACTTGTGCAGCATAGTAGTACACGTTGGGGAGCTAGGTATTTATCACAGAAAATTCTGCATGAGGTCCATGAGCAGATGTTTATGGCTTTGGACAAAACACTTCCAAATGTGTAATAGGTTTGAGAGGAGAGAGTCTGTTGAGGCTCTATCCATGAGACAGACGTCACCCTCTCAGTAGCCTGTGTGATACTGAGAAGATGGACAAGGGATTGAGACAGTCTGCAATGCTTTTATGATTTAGGTCTGTGATTTCCTTAGTCAGGAAGCATAGTGGTCATTTCAGTTGTGATTTTTTTATGTAGTAAAAGAAGGCTTTGTGGTTATCCTTTACTTGAGTGGCTATTTTTACCTCATACCTGGCATTATCTGGTTTGATCAGGGTCTGGAGTTCCTTAATTTAGTAACAGCATTTTGCCATCCTGAGAGTTAAATTTTCTTTTACAATCAATGAGTTTTTCTTTTCCTTTTATTACACAGACTATTTATATAAGGGTTTTACCATATGGGCTTATTTTTAAATTTAATACAAAAAAAAAAGCACCTGGATAGCCGTTGTACCGAGTTTTATTTAGACACAGCACTCGAGTGCTTGCTGTGTCTAAATAAAACTCTGTTCGGGTATAATGGCTATCCAGGTGCTTTTGTTTTGGTTTTAGTTTTGTGTACAATATTGGCACCTTTTCCTCCTTTGGAACTTTATTTATTTTTAAATTTGTCACTGTATTTCTGAAGGGTACAGATGTGTCTTATGCAGCTATTTATAAGTGCAGAGAATTTAGTAGAAAAGGATTCTGCATAAGCAGTGCCAGTCATCAAGATAGAAGGGGTTTTTGAAATCAGTCGGGGCATCACTCAGTGTTAACAGATTAGCCTTTATGTAATCCCTGAATACTGAGGTACTGGATGTTGCCTCAGGTTTTCTGTCTTAAGGTGAATTTGACTAGGGAGGAAGATACAATTGGCTTGGAGCATAGATGCTCCATATTGGTAAGGACCACATCCAGGATTCTGCTACCCCTTGCTGAGGTGAAGACTAACTGGATCAGAGGCACTATTATCATGAAGTCCAAAAATTTCTAGGCAAATAAAGTTTGATATGCATACATCGCCTAGTTTATGAAAGGGTAATCAAAGTGTCTTAGGATGGCTTTTTGGTTTAATAAACAGGTTCTCCATATTAGTTACATAGGAGAGCTGTGAGCCGAAGGGAGGTGGACAGAGAGGATCCTACAGTTAGCTATGATATGGGGTATTGTACATAGCAAGTTGGACATGTCGAAGTTTCAGGTCATTACCTTTTCTAACGAGTCTGGAGATTAATTTTTTTTTTTTTTTAAGAATATGAATACACCATTTCCCTTGATGCATTTGTGTCATACTGTGGGCCTGCAAGTGTGTAGACACTGAAACCCTGCTCTGATGGAGTGCATATCTTGGCCTTGAAACAGGTCTCTGTGAGGAAACATATATCAATGTCTTCCAGGGTAAGGAATATAAGTTTTTTGTTAAGGACTGAACATCAATACCTTAATGTTATCTGGACTTTGTAGGGTTATGCTGGGAGATTTAGAAGACTGACATTGCCTAAAAAGGCACTATGTGGTGGATAAGGATTTAGCCAATATACAAAATCTTTGGAGGGAGAAGTGCAGGCCATACCTGGTAAAGCAGTTATTACAATCCCTCATCTCATTCCAGGCTGATTATAAACACACACACACACACACACACATAGTGCAATTTATAAATGTATATTGCACTATGTTTGAATGACACCAGAAGCTATGCCATTTGCTATATATATATATTTTACTACCTTTGACACCAGAAGCTATGCCATTTGCTAAAAAAACAATCTTTTGTTTGGACTGTGGCATCATTCATGGTGATGGCAGAAATGCTGCCCAAGGCTAGTTTCATACCAGCCTCAGATGCTTATTTTGAGAGCTTCATCATGCCTCTCTTCATATACTCCTGGGAGGAAGATCTCAAGTCATTTATACCCATGTGTACTATGGCTGTGTCATACGGGCTCTTGTAATGCAAGGACTCGAGTGCTTGCATAATGTGACGCATCCTGACACCTGATAGGCAACTGAAAATGACTGTCTCCTTGTACAACCTGCTGAGTGGTGCGTTAGTGTATCTCATCATGGAGTTACAGATCACTAGGATATTGGATTATGTCGATGTTTGCCTCATGGGCTTTTGAACCAAGTCAGTGCAATTTTTAGATATATATTTCTTGGTGGAGGGCTGCCTGTTTGGTGGTTGAGTTTGCTGAGGGTACTTAATTATTAGGTTACTTTTAGGAGGGCTTTGTGATTTTAGGTAAGTTACTATTAACCGCCTCGGCATATGAAAGTCTATGTTTGGTATAAGCTGTGTGCATTTTGTTTAGTGTAGTGTTGTATGGTACTGACAACCGGCTTACTTGTCATAGCTTCATGAGAGAGCTTTGCCTCCAACAACACTGCATAACTTGCATCTCTCTCACACTGTGTCTACCAGCTTAAGTAACAGGTGGTAGTCAGTAAACATGAGACAACTGCTACATTGTCTCAGGATTTCCATTTCATCCAGGCTGGCTATAAAGACAGTTGGAAAGTGCAACTATGAATCCAGGTGCTTACTAATGTACAAACAATTTAAGCTTACACTTGAAGAGCAACACCACACCTAGTGCAAACCCAAGTCTACACACACAGAGCAACACCCTACTTACTGCAAACCCAAGTCTACACACACACAGAGCAACACCATACCTAATGCAAGCCTAAGTCTACACACACACAGAGCAATGCACCACCTAGCACAAACGTAAGGCTACACATGAAGAGCAACACCTCACCTAGCACAAACCTAAGCAATATACCACCTAGTGCAAACCGAAGTCTAGACATGAACAGCAACACCTCACCTAGCACAAACCTAAGCAATGCACCACCTAGCATAAACCTAAGCCTACACATGAAGAGCAATTTGCTATCTAGTGCAAACCTTTGTTCAACTACTCACTAAAGTACAATAAGAACTGGGGAACAAGTTACATAGAGAAGTTAAGGCTCTAAATACCTGCAGTTATATAGTGCAGTGTGCTGTGCCTCTGCAGGATGAGCTCCATCACTCTAAATCACCTTATTTATAACACAGAAAATGAGCAACAAAAAGCTCAGTGGAATACCAACCAACAAGACACAAAGGGATTTAACCTCAGTGGCAAGTAATGTCCACAACAAGCCTAGGAACCTTCTTCTGCCACCAGGAATAGGCAGTAAACTAACTTCAGCAAAAGTAATAAATTGCAGCCACTCACTAGGTTAGCCATGAATGATAAATACCGGTGATTCACCTACTGGCTACTACTAGTGCTGGTCTCATCACAGACAAAACAGAGCTAGGAGTCAATGCCCCTTTGTTCCTTCTCTCACCAGAAGTAAAACATCAGCACTAATCCCAAGCTTGTTGTTAAGAAGCAGGTGATGGTCTATTTGGCGATCAGCAGTTGAGTCCCAAATGTTTTAAGGGTCTGTAGGCTTGCTGTACATTTTTTCAGTAAGCCAGCAGGCTAATTGCTTAAGGTATTCTTCCAAAACAGTTTTGATTAACTGGACCTTTGGACCAGAGTTATACTTGACCATGTCATCTGCAAAGAAGATTACAATGAATTGGGGTAGTTCACCTGGAAGGCCATAGATAAATTAATGAGCACAGTGGTGGTAAATGGACTGAGCCATGTGAGACTTCTGTGGTCAGGGAAGAAGAGCAGGAAGCATCTATTTTAATTCTGGAAAGATACAAACCTAGTGAACCAAAGGTGGGAGAGCTCAAGAGTGCCATAAGAGAAGGGGGAATTAAAATAAAAGTTTGCGGCTGACTAGGTCAAAAGCTTTGGTGAGGGTCTGTCAATTTCTTCTTTGAACCTCCTTTTGTCTATGCTCATCAGGATACTGCCTACAAGAGAAGAGAGGGCTGTCACAGTGCTTCTCACAGAACAAAATCCATGCTGCTGGGGAGTAAATGTGAAAGTTCATTATAGATCTGTTTTCTAGTATTTCCCTATGCAGGGGAGGATGGAAAGAGACTTATAAATCTTGTGATGGAGAGGATGGAAAGAGACTTATAAATTTTGTGATGGAGAGGACGGAAATAGACTTATAAATCTTGTGATGGAGGACTGGGGGATTTTGAAGATGGGCGTAACTAGAGCCCACTTCCAGATGTCTGGCACTGCATTAGATGAGCAGCAGAAGTTGCATAGGTGACAATGTTATTCTTTGCATAGGTGACAACGTTATTCTTGGCATAGGTGGATGAACCATGGTATTAAGTTGCCAGAGTCAGGTGAACAGTCAAGTGGAATCTTTAATTGGGCAGTTTGGATGTCATTTTTGGGAATCTTTTTGAAGACAAAGGGAGGGGTATAGAGTGGGGCATTAGAGGCAGAAAATGGACAGTTTGTATGGGGTTTGGGTGGGATATGCCAGAACTCTGAAAACTCTACTGGGCTAAGGAGGTCAGATTCAAATACAACCGTGGTGTCACGGACGGAAGAGGATACATCTGATTTACATCCAGTTGGGGGGGGGGGGGGGGTGCATACACTTATTCTACTGCACTTAAGTCATCTACCCATTTAGATCAGCTTTTGAGTGGTTCCAGTCATCTTTTTTCTGTATTTTACTGTGTTCTCTCTTTATCTGAATTTAGTTATTAATTGAAGGTGTTTTACTATTTGCACTGTTTTTCAAGTGGGTTCTGTGCTATGCTTAGTTATTTAAATCAGTTTCTGGTGAGTTCTGACATTTTTCTGCAGTTTAACTGTTTGTTCTCTGAATCTGAAGCTACAACTATTAAACTGATTTTCCCAGTTTGCACTGTTTTTTTCCTATGCTGTCGAGTGGATTATCAGTGTTGCTGCATTTAACTGCTGTGCTTTTAGTCACATGTAAAACTTAGAACAGTCAGTTTTGGCCAGATGACTGAGTTAACTACAGCTTGTGGTCATTAAACCCGGTGAGAGTGGGTTTGATTGCTGCAGTTCTATGGAGAAGAGCACTACTGGCTAGAGCTTTAGCAGCTTGCATCTTTCTTTCCCGTTATTTATATAGCATGCAATTCACTTTGTTACTTTAAGAACCAAACTGGAGGCTGCCCCCCAGCGCCCCACCCCAAACAAACAGTACCACTGAAAACACAGTTTGAAGATGCTGCTGCTGGTCAGGGATATGCTCATATTAGGAAACAAAGTGCATAACACATACACCATGTTCACACCAAATGTAAAATTGATCGCTATACAAAAAAGAAACATTATGTACTTACTATAATGTCAGATATGTAAGTGTTGTTCCCACAACAGCAGGAATAAGATAAGCACAGTCTGAACATGTAAAATTCCTCATGCTGCCAAAGGCCATTCCCTATCATAAAGCATTATGATGCCCATCATCTCCAGATTTAAAGTGAGTTTCACAAAGCATCAGCAAGTAGAAATGAAGGCTTGAAACCTACTTTAGAGGTAGGTGAAGGTGGTGGAGAGGGTGTTATAAAGGATGGCTCTTTTCTTTCAGCTCATG
This sequence comes from Protopterus annectens, assembly GCF_019279795.1. Classification (NCBI taxonomy): domain Eukaryota; kingdom Metazoa; phylum Chordata; order Ceratodontiformes; family Protopteridae; genus Protopterus; species Protopterus annectens. The sequence continues at coordinate 1,934,735,690 of NC_056725.1, read as the reverse complement.
TGATACGACAGGCACATAACATAAGCGCAGAATAAAATCCAGTACGGAGTTTGAAACATAGCCAGTCTTTATTAAAATGACAGATACAAACAGGTGAGCACTTTCACAAGTAAAATACCCATGTCATCAGATCTTAATACAATATTTTCCAAAGTTTGTTTTATAAAACATTTAAAAAACGTGGGCCAATGACGATGTAGAGATGTCATTACATCATTCAAGTACTTGGCTTCTTAAAATCTTTAATGCATGCATCCTGAGATAATGCTCACCTATTTGTATCTGTCATTTTAATAAAGAATGGCTGTGTTTAACTCCGCACTGGATTTTATTCTGCACTTTTACGTTTAGTTTGTTCGTCCTACTAGGAGGTGCGTTGTTTCTCCTCACATAATCTAAGTGCATAAGTTGCAGTACAGATGTACACAAGATCAGCTTCTCGAATACAAAATATAAACACAATGATCAATGTCGTCACCTTCCATTTACAAGGAAAAAAGGTTCGATCCTGACCTCTGGACAATGCCTGTGCAGAGTCTGTATTTTCTTTGGGTATCTTTCTGTGGAGTTCCTCCCAACTCCCAAAAACATGCTGAGTTTTCCCACCTTAAACACTCAAACAAGAATGGAGTCTTAGGCAGCAGTACAGAGTCCAGGTAGTGCCCATCAGGGAAAGAGTTGTACAGACCAACTGTTTTAGGCATTAACTGGGATGTGCATTATCCTCTAGATAGGAGATCACAGATTGTGCGCCATGTCAGGCTAGCCACTTGACTGTGTAAAAATTGGCTCTAGACGATTCAGTCACAAAAAATGGGCATGGATATTTTTTAGTTTTTACTGGGTTGCAGACCTAACCTACACCAATGACCCATGCTAACAATGACAGTAGTTTATGTGCTTCTATTGGGTACTGCACACTCACCATAAAGCCCAGCAGTCCTAGGTCAATAAGCTACTGGCTGATGTCCAGTTACCTGGGATAGCTCTGGTGAGCAAAAGTTGAACATAAAGCCAATCAACTTGACTGCTACATGATAGGACAGGATGCAGCTTATAAATGAATGGATAGCCTGTCTATGCAGGACACAAGATGAAAGGGCAGTGCAGCAATGCCACTTGGCTTGGAATCCACAGACTACTCAGAGGTAAGACAAACTAGAAATGGTGTGGGAACTGTGGTAAGGAAGGCTCTTCCGAAGACTGTAAAGAATGTCATCAGAAAGTGAAAGACTCACAGTAATCAGACACGAGTGTAAAGACAGGGCAATGTTCAAAATTTCAGTCTAGGTTGTGATAGTGAGGAAAAGAGTGCAGTCAGGCATCAGCTGCAGCACTTGCTATATAAAGCAAGAAAAAATAAGCTGGTTTTGATAATAAAGGACCTGAATGCTCATATTGGGAGATAGAAGAGGATATGAGAACTGCTGAGTCCAAATGGGTGGGGCAACAAGAATAAAAGAGTGCCTTCTGTCTGGCAAATGGCGTGAAGGTAGCCCACACATGGTTCAGCAACACAGAGAGAGAGAGAGAGAGAGAGACTTGCAAGATCACATACAAGAGTGGCCAACATGCAACTCGGGTAGATTTCCTTCCAGTAAGGAAAGGGCATTGGGGTAGACTCAGGGACTGCAAAAAAAAAATTTCCAATGAAACAGTCAGTCCACACTGCAAACCACTGGTGTCCACAACCAACTGCAAGCAGTGGTCAGAGAAGTCTCTAAGGGCAACAGGGACTAGACTGAAGACATGGATGTTGGCTGATGCAGAAGCACAGCAGTTCAAGGAAATACTAAGGGATTTAGAAGCGCAACAAGAGGAAGCAGGAGAAGCTAATAAATAAGGGAAGCATTTCAAAAAAGCATGTGTAAGGACTACAGAACAGATACACAGCATAGTCCGGTACAGAAGGAAGCAACGTAAGAAAGGCTGATGGTGAAATGTACAAGTCCAGGATCTTTTCAAAAGAAAGGAGGAGTGCAGGAAAAAGTGAGAGAGAAGAGATGGACCAGGTGAAGAAGGAATACTGTCTGATGAACGAAGAGGCTAAAAGAGAAGCAGTAATAGCAAGAACAAGTCATCAGAGGCACTCTACCACCTTCTAGAAAGTGACTCAGAGATGCCACAAAGAAACTATCAAGCTGCAAGCAAAGACAGGAATATAAAAATAGTCAGACATCCTTCATAAGGGGTTCCAGCAACAACATGCTTATCAGCTCAAAGGCATGAAGGACAGATGAAAGGATTACTTCCAGAAGCTTCTGAATGAAGAAAACCCCAATGACACTGTACTGCCCAGACTCTGATGAAAGAGGAAGGACCCACCCCTGAAGAAAGAACAGCAACAAGAAAAATAAAGTCAAGGAAAGCAGCAGGCTCATTCGAGGTCAGCACAAACATCACCTACAGCTGTGCTTCTGAAGAAAGCTGTAGATGCACAAACTGTTCCAGCAGAAACACTTTTTGAAACAGAAAGAAGAGAGTTACTATAGCAAAATGGATGCAGTAGCAAAGCCGTAAGACTAAGGTGACCTTAGAATTTTCTATCCGGTCTTGCTGTTGGACAATGCAAACGGTCGGTTATCTTTGTAGACATATTTTGTCTTTTCAACGTAAAACATCAATTGAATGTGTACACCCACGCAATAGAGAAAATTGCTGGAATCCTGCAGTGAGAACATGGGAAGATGGCTACAGTAACTAATTTTGGCATGATGGAAGGACTGGTGGTCAGATTAGAGATGGGTACAAAAGTAGGCTGCTGGCTCACAGATCCTATGGGGAACAGAGCCGGTAAAATCCCCAAGTTGAATCTGTGCCTTGAGAAACCTCATCAACACCCAGTTAACCTCAGCTTCAGAAAGGCTTTGAGACAATCTGACAGAGGACGTCATTAGAAGGCTACCTGGAGACTGGCTTGGGAGACTACTGCAATAAAGGTGATTTGGGCCTTGAGGTAACTGGCTTCAGGGAGAGCCTTGGAGAATGGATCTGAGAAGAGTCCTCACCCACAATCGGACCAGAATCCTTTGGATGTGATGGCTTGGAAATTTTTCAAGGAGATTCACCAGACAGAGGAAAATCTGTCCACGGACCGTTTCTTTTCTTTAGGTTTCTGGAGGGGGTTTGAGCCCTGATGTAGAAGGGAAAGCAGAAGAGGAAGAAGCTGAAGTCGGTAAAAGGCCCTTCAAGATAAGCTTATTCCTTCTGTCAACAACAGCACGCTGGTTAAAGCCAGTGCATACAGTAGAGTAGAAATCTATATGGGAGGGCACTAAGCACACTACGCACTCTGTCCAAATGTAGCAAACTTTTTAAAACCTGCTGACTTTTCTGACATGATGCACTAAAAGACGACGGCAAAAACTCAATTATAGAAATTTCTTTTAAGGAAGTTAGGAGCAGAAGGAGACTGAAAACTAAAATAAAACACAAAACAAAGGGTAGGGAAATATTAGGAAGAAAAATGGAAGAAGAAAATTTCAGAAGAAAACACAAAATCCCAACGGAGCTCAGTCAATTGCAACCCCAATGCTAATGAAAATGCAGTAAACGAGACCTGAGGGGATAAGGGGAGAGCAGGGCATTACAGGTAGGGGAGGAGCTCAGATTTTCAGATCCTACAGCTGTAGTATTCGGCCGAGTTGGATCCAAACCCACAAGCTGAAGACCAAATGAAAAACAACAACTTCAGATCACTGATTATGCATGTCTGCAGTTTAAACATTCTGGTAGAAGTCACACCTACCATGAAAAGGTGTCTTCCAAGATTGAGATTTTAAATCTGAACAAGCTGTGGTATAGATGTGTATAAGGTCAGCTTCTCTATTACAAAACAAATTCCTAGGTGGCACTGGCTCTCTCAGGGGTATTCACAGCAAGAATGCACCCATGACAAAGGCTTTTTTTTTTCAATAAGGCTGAAGACAGAGAAATCATACCTTCGTAAAAGTCCAGTATTTGCTAACTGCATTTTGACAGAGGAAAAAGAGACTGTAAATAAATAAGATCTGCACAAAATAATCACAAGTGGATATGAAATGTGGGCTGATAAAGGGTTCAGTACCAAGGCCGTGGCCAGATAGAAAAAAACAGATCTATTTTCCTTTATAATTTTAGCAATTATTAAATTTCTGTGAAGAAGGGCGGCCACGGTGGTGCAGTGGTTAGCATTGCCGCCTCACAGCAAGAGGTTCTCTGGTTCGATCCTCGGCTGGGGTGCCTTCTGTGCGGAGTCTGCATGTCCTCCCTGTGGTCGCGTGGGTTTCCTCCGGGTGCTCCGGTTTCCTCCCACATCCCAAAGACATGCTGCAGGTGGATTGGACACTCTAAATTGGCCCTAGGTGTGCATGTGAGTGTGCCTTCTGTGGAAGGTTGGGCGCCGGGCTGGCAACTCGACACCGTAAAACTCCACTGCCATTCAATGTGCGGACAGGTGATCCGCTGTGGCGACCCCTAACCGGGATAAGCCGAAAGAAGAAGAAGATTAAATTTCTGTGAAGAAAAAATAATCTGAATTATTCTGATACAGAAAGGCCACTACTGAAATGGCAGAAACTTAGAAGTTATGTACCTACCATAATGTTCCATGTTAGTTGTCTTCTCTCGCCTTCTTTCTTGCTGGATGGGTTCGGAGCCGATCCTCGGCTCCGACTCGGCACTTGCTAAGCTCGAGAGTCACTTTTACCAGCTCGAGGCAGCCCTATATCCCATGATGCAAGGCGGTGATTACCCAGATCTCGTTTGGTATCTAGAGGAAACTGCCCATAATCTTCCCAAAAGGAAAGAAGAACAACTAACCTGAGAAGGCTGTAAGGGGAACCCAGGTAACTAAGGTCTAGAGCTAACTGGTGTCCCAGGAAGAACAATCTCCCAGATAAGAAGGAAGTTCAAGGTCTGTCCAGGCTAGGGGGACAGGAGGGAGGGACGCAAGAAAGAAGGCGAGAGAAGACAACTAACATGGAACGTTATGGTAGGTACATAACTTCTAAATGTTAAGTTGTCAATCTCGCCTTCATTCTTGCTGGATGGGACTGCGTCCCTAGCACCTCTATCCTGGGTGGCTCAATGGAACAGACTCTTGAGTACTGTGGAACCAAAACTTGCTCTGTCCCTAGAGGCCAAATCCAATTTGTAATGAGAAACAAAGGTATGAGGAGTGGCCCAAGTGGCTGCTGCACAAATAGTGTCTAAGGGAAGTCTAGCCTGAAAGGCTGTAGATGTGGCTAGACCTCTGGTAGAATGTGCTTTAGGTTTTGAGATCAGTTGTTTGCCCCTAAGCTGATAAATGTGAGAAATAGTGGAAGACAGCCATCTAGATAAGGTCACCTTAGAAACAGGGAGACCTTTCTTATTTTCAGCATAAGAAAGAAAAAGCTGATCAGACTTCCTAAATTGCTTTGTTCTGTCCAAGTAATATCTGAGTTGGCGATGAACATCTAGGCAATGCAATTTTTGTTCCGCCCTGTCAGAATGATTGGGGAAAAATACTGGAAGATCAATAGATTGGTTTAAATTTGTCTTAGAAGCAACTTTGGGCAAAAAGTTCGGATTAGTTCTCAAGGATACTCTATCTTTGTGGAAGACCAAGTAAGGGGGACGAACACAGACAGCATGTAGTTCAGACACTCTCCTAGCCGAGGTAATAGCGACTAGAAAGAGTGTCTTCAAAGAAAGAAGTTTTAATGAGCATGTAGCAGCCGGTTCGAAAGGGGGAAGTATCAAGGATGCCAGCACTAAATTTAGGTCCCACTGCGGTGGAGGATCCTTAACAGGGGGCTCAAGTAGGAATACCCCTCTGAGAAAGGCTTTACAAAGTTTGTGAGACATAATGTTCTGGTCTGCAAATCCGACATGGAAATTCGAAATTGCTGCCAACTGGACTTTAACTGTGGAAGAAGAAGAACCGGAGTGAAAAATTTCAGCCAGAAAGTCCAAGACTGATTGAATAGGGGCAGTAAAGGAATCAATATTCATAGACTTTGCCCAAAAGGAGAAACGTTGCCATTTGCTAGAGTAAATCCTTCTGGTAGAGGACTTTAGAGAAGCTACTATGATATCTCTAATTGGAGTTAGAGATCATAGGAAGCCTGGCTAAGGAAGGAAGTGGAGCAACCAAGCGGTGAGGTTGAGGGAACGAATTGACCGGTGCAGTTGACCCGACTGGTGGGTCAGAAGATCCAGAACTGGGTCCAGATGCTAAGGCTGCACCAAGAGATGGCGATGAAGGAACGGGAACCAAATTTGTTGAGGCCAGTAAGGGGCAATGAGAATCAGTTTGGCTCTCAAGATGGTAGCTTTCTGGAGTACTTGAGGTATTAACGGAAAAGGGGGAAAAGCATAAAGAAGTCCCCGGGGCCAATCCTGGGTCAGAGCGTCTCTGGGGGGATGGCCCGGAAGTGGAAAGAGAGAGAAGAAGTCTGGGCATTTGCTGTTTTGGGGTGTAGCAAAAAGGTCGCAGCATGGGCGGCCCCACTTCTGAAAAATCTCTTCCACTATGGATTGTTTGAGAGACCTCTCGTGAGGCATGAGTATAGCTCTGCTCAATCTGTCCGCTATGATGTTGGTTTTCCCGGGGATATGCGTTGCAATCAGAAACCGATGAGAGGAGATCGCCCATTGCCAAAGTCTGAGAGCTTCTCGACACAAGGGATAGGACTTGGTCCCACCCTGTTTGTTGATGTACCAAACTACGGACATGTTGTCCGTGTGAACTGCAATAGTTCCTAAAGGAAGAAAGTCGTTGAGGGCTTGCAACGTTAAAAGCACTGCTCTCATCTCTAGGACATTTATGTGCAGGTGGTATTCGAACGGTTGCCACGTGCCATGGACCATCCTGCCCTGATAATGCCCCCCCCATCCGATCAGGGAGGCATCCGAAGTGACCGTGGCTACCGGGGCTGGGGGAACAAATGGTCTGCCCTGATGGACTAGGGGGGGGAGAAGTCCACCAGGATAGATGGTTTTTGCAAGTTTGTGTCACAAGGATTTTGTGATGCATGGGCAACTGCTGGAAGGACCATTGGGTAAACAACATCCACTGTAGGAGACGCATGTAAAAACAGGCCAGGTGAAGAAGTGTGATGGCAGCTGCCATAAGGCCTAACACTTTCAGAACCAACCTGGCTTGTACCTTTTTGCTGAATAGGATGATCCGAACATGGTTTTGGATATCCAGGATTCTTTGGTTTGTTAGGTTTGCTGACATCTGAGTAGTGTCTAGATCTGCGCCTATAAAGGTAATAGATTGGCAAGGCAATAAGGAAGACTTTTCGAAGTTGACTGAAATTCCTAACTGGCCGCAGAGACTTAGAGTGTAATCCCTGGCCTGGAGAAGTTGATGCCTGGTGGTGCCTGAGAGGAGCCAGTCGTCTAGGTACGGAAACACCTGGAATCCTTGACGTCTCAGGTGAGCCGTGACCACTGCCATGCATTTGGTGAACACTCTGGGGGCTGTAGTGAGACCAAAGGGCAGGACTCTGAATTGAAAATGACTGGTCCCCAGCTGAAAGCGGAGAAACCTTCTGGAGCGTCTGTGGATTTTTATGTGATAGTATGCATCTTGAAGGTCTATGGAGCACATCCAGTTATTTTTGCCCAGAAAGGGCAAAATCGATTGCAGTGTGACCATCCGAAATCTGGCTTTTTTGACAGACTTGTTTAGCCTGCTGAGGTCTAATATTGGTCTCCAGTCTCCCGTCTTTTTGGGGACCAAAAAGAACCTTGAGTAGATTCCAGACTCTAATTGATCTGTTGGAACTGGCTGGATGGCACTTTTCTCTAGAAGCTTTGAAACCTCTAGCTCTGCAATTTCCCTTAGACCGGGTGGAACATCTGGAAGGGATCCTCTTTGAGGAAAGGGGCTTTTCTCGAAAGGTATTTTGTAACCCTCGGATATGATCGACTGTACCCATGTGTCTTGAGAGACGGAAAGCCAGGCTTCTGGGTACAGCGACAATCTCCCCCCGACTGCCTCCAAGGGTGGGCAGTCGGGCAACACCTCAGGGATGCTGGAAGGGCTTGTCAGAGAGGGGCTCTCTGCTGCCCTGGTTCTGGACCCCTCTGCCCCTAGGGCTGCTGCCTGTTGTCATTACCCCTCTGCCTCTGGGGGTAAACTGACCACGTCGCCAGGCGTGACTCCCTGTGATTTTCGGAACCACATTTTCCCTCCCTTCTGACCTTTGGGGTAAGGTCTAGAAGGGGTGGTGAAACGGACTCCTACGGCAGAAAGAGTCTTGTCGTCTTGTTCGCACCTGGTCAAAGTGTCCTTCACCTGAGGTCCAAACAACGTTGTCCCATCAAAGGGAGAGTTTGTGAAGGACGCCTTAAAGGGGTCTGCAAAATTGCAAAGCCGCATCCAGGACTGACGTCTGAGAGCCACTTCTGTGCCTGCGGCTCTACTCGCCCCATCGGCTACATAAGAAATGAGCCGCATGGAGGAGTTAGTTATGGAATTTAGGATTCCCAGCTGAGAGGCAATCTTCTCTTGAGCCCCAGCAGCTGACGGATCCTGTACTACCTCACCCAATTCTTTGAGGATATCTCTTTGAAGTCGGGTGAAGTGACATAAATAATTCAGCGAACGCATGGTAAAGGTCGCTGAGGAAAACATCCGCTTACCATACCTGTCCATGGTCCTAGACTCCTTGTTAGGAGGATGGACTGGTGAAGGATCTGCAAGTTTTTTGGTGGCGGCCGCCACCACCATGGTATCAACCGACACCTTTGGTGAGAAACTGTTTTCAGTGGGGCCGTGATAAATTTAGAAGGCCTCCTGGGGACTGGTTCCACCGAATCAGAGATGCCACGCCTTCGAGCTATCACGTCCATGAGGGGGTCGAAAGGCGGAGACACCCAGGAGGTGGAGGGTCGAGATCCAAAAGCCTCCAGGTATACCGATTCATCCTCGGTGGGATTAATGGAGGGCCAGTTCCCCCTCTGTTTCAGGAGTTCAAGGATGTCTGAAAAAGAGACATCCTCAGAGGGGCATCTTGGGGACCCTTCCGACTCATCTAAGTCGGTATCTGATGTCGCAGACTCAGGGGAGTCTAAGTGCTTCCTCTTGCAGGTCCTCTTGGGGGCTCCTGAAGGATCAGGAGAAACCTCGGAAGAGGAAGTTCTTCCCAGTGGGGAAACCTGGGCGATGGATCTCTGGGCCCGAGCAAGAGAGTGGGAAGAGATATCTACAGGCACCGTGGGGAGGAGCTAATGAGACCGACTGCTGACTGAGCTCGGGGCTAGCACACTCCTCATCACCTGGCTACCCTCCCGGGGAGGACCGAGAGCTCCGCTCGAAGAAACAGGAATCCCAGCCCCACCGAAGGGAAGGCTCCGAAGCAGAAGTCGGCTGAGCTCACCAAGGAAGCTCCGAGAGGAGAACGAGGTCGGACAAGGGTCCGTGACACTCGCCTCGGAACCACCAGGAAGCCCGGACCAGATCCCTCCAAGGACGGTCTCAAGGAGGAGATAGGAGTCGAAGACGACGGAGCCGAAAGGGGTGGTATCGGCTCCAAAGCACCAACAGTCACGGTACCAATAATCTCCGGCTCCAAGCTCTGAAGGAGAGTCGGAGGAGGAATTTCTGGATGGTGTGGAGTAGCGGTCGTCTGCTGAGACGGGCTATGGAGCATCTGGGCCAGTGCCTGTGATTTCAGCAGTCTACTCACCACTCTCTCCAAGTCATGGGCTGAAAGTCTGGAAGACCTTGAGGATCGGCTCCGATGGCTCCGCTCCGAAAGTAAGGGAGAGGCCGGAGCCGAGTGGATAGATTCCAGTGAATGAGATCTAGATCTCTTTCTCAACGGAGCCATCAGAGCCGAAGAACCTTCGGTTCCAGTTGGAGCCGACAGCTTGTCGGCTCCGAGCTGGGTCAGAGATGCGTCGGCTCCAGCCAGAGCCGACGCAGGCTTCGAAGCAAGGGTATCGGCTCCAGCCGGAGCCGATACAGGTATCGAAGTCAAAGGTTCAGTGCCGATCGGTGCCGATACTACAACTTCCAAGAAGGAAGGATCGGCTCCGGATGGAGCCGACCTCGACTCCGGAGGAGTCGGAACCAAGGCCACAGACTTGGACACTGAAGGCTGGGCCTTGGATGGCTTTGAGGACTTCCCCGAGCCGGACTTAGCTGGGGAGCTCTCAGGCTTGAGAAGACCTCTTAAGATCAATTTATTTCTACTTTCCTGCAGGACTCTCTGGCTGAAAGTGACAAATAGCACAAAAGTCCTGCAGGTGTAGGGGTCCCAGGCAATAAATACAAGAAGTGTGACCGTCTGTCAGAGACATCTTCTGACAGCACGAGTCACACTTCTTGAAGCCTGAGACCCTATTGTCTTTAGACATGGCTGAGTCCTAACACAAACACACACACACTCAGTCCAAAATTACACTAACTATACTAAAAAACTAAGTACAGGGAAAACAACAATAAACAGACACACCTAAAACAAATCCTGACAGGAAATTGTTAGGGAGGAAAAGGCCTAAGGCCTGACTAACAAAGTATGGAACGGAGAACTAACGGTAGTAGGGCTAAAGTGAATCGAGGAACTAACAGCTAAAAATAAGGAAATTTAAGGTACTGGGATAGTGAAATTCTCTCTGAAAGAGTAAATAAATTCACTTACCAGGAGCTGGCAAAAAGCGTGACCTCATGAGCGAAGCGGCAAACGAGATCTGGGTAATCACCGCCTTACATCATGGGATATAGGGCTGCCTCGAGCTGGTAAAAGTGACTCTCGAGCTTAGCAAGTGCCGAGTCGGAGCCGAGGATCGGCTCCGAACCCATCTAGCAAGAATGAAGGCGAGATTGACAACTTAACATCATATAGTTAACTGGACAGAGTGCATGCCCAGGTGAGATGTACCAAACTGGTACAATGGAATGGGCTTCTCTAAAATGTCAGGCAGAAGAGGGATGTAGAGCTACTGAGGACAATGCGCAGCTATAAGAATGACCTTGGACTTGTGCTGTTTGGTTTTCTGGATGAAACTCATAAGATGGAATGGGGGAAAATAAGAGGAATCTACAGGGTGATTTTTAAAGAAGAACATCCCTGGGGATTATTTATTTTATTTTATTTTACATTTGTTTACCGGGCTAGTCAAACTGGATACATGTCCATTTTCAGTAGAGGCCCGGGGAGAAAAGCTCCGCTATCTACTACATGGCAGGTATAAGAAAATAAGAATATACAAAATACACAATTTTACTATACAGTTTTTTACCTTGGTTATTTTCACCGGTTGCACGCGATGGAAAATGTTAATACAGAATTGGATTATTCTCCAGGGATGAGGGACGCCTCAGCAATTTTGGTGGATCTTTTACATCAACAGGCAAACCCTTTATTGGCTCTGGATTTGTCACACACTGACTATGTTGTTCCAGTTAATGAAGAGGGCATCAACATCTCTGATTTCAACACAGCATCGAAGGAGCTCGAGGACGATATGTACAGGCTACAGCGATATGCCTGGCAAAGACAGCACCTGGAAGCATGTTTAAACTACTGTATTGTGCCAAGGGGGATGAGAGTCCTCTGCATGCCGTCGTATGGAGAGGCACACCCGACACTTCTTAAGAAATGGCAGGATCTTAACATCGATCTTGGATACAGGTACATTAAGCTTTTGCTTGAATATTTCAACCCGATAGAGATTGAATTACGTAATAAAGTTGACCTTGCTTTTAAAGATTTAAGCAATCGCTTCAAAACTGAATATTGTGTCAGGAAAATGCGTAACATCTGCCTTCAGGTCAATGCCTTCAGTGAAAGGCTAAAGGCAACAAAGTTACGTAAGTTACAAAGAGATTTCCATGATTTTGCATCTCGGCAAATATTTGTATGGCCGAAAGGCAACAGTGTTACTCAGAACGCAAGTAGCACAAATGACAATGTGAATCGCTTACCACCTCCCACAAACACGGCCAACTCTGTTCCTAATATGAATGACTCTCAAATCAATAATGAACTGCTACCGGCTACATCTTTGGAGAGTGCTAATATCACTTTTTCTACTGTGTCTGATACGCCCCCTCCCAACCAACTAGCACTGAAACAACTACCCAGTAACCTAGGAGCTAGACCAAAGGACTCACATTCTGATAATCCCTCAGGCCCTTCTTTCTCCACTTTTTTACCTTACCCCGTAAAACAACAACTTTACAACAGGGGCCGATCAATGAGTCGGGGACCAAGAAAAAGGAAACTTTCAAAAGAAAACTACAATCCAATAAGAAGAACAAGAATGTGACTAAACTACTATATAATTATTCTGATTTTTCTTTCTCTGATGCTGACATTTCTTTATTAAATCGGGGACTTAACTTTATTCCAGCCTGCCCTGACACACTCAGTCAGGTGCTAATTGACCTTAGATTATTTTGCAGACAGGTAGCTTTGAAGGTGTTTTTTAAAGACAAAGCAGACTCTACTAGTGTTACTGTGAACACTATTTTTAAGCGCAAAAGCACTTTTATGCCTCCATTTTCTTATAACATTGAATGTTTTTTAAATTTGTGTGAACAAGATTTTTATAAATTATTTTCCACTAAACTGAAACCTAGTTTTTATAATCTTACTGTAGAAGAATTTACTTCTTTAAAACATTTGAGCAACTGTAATGAAATCACTATTAAACCCGCTGACAAGGGGGGTGGGGTAGTCATTTTAAACACCATTGACTATAACATGAATATGCATTCAATGCTTAATGATGACACAACATATGTCAGAATGAAGTTATATGATGTCAATAGAATCATTAAAAATGTACATGATGTGTTATATGACCTTCTCATTTGTAGACAAATTAGTGAAGAAATGTATAATTATTTGGTTATAGATAATCCCACTGTACCAATAATTAAGGGATTACCCAAAATTCATAAGAACCAATATCCCATCCCATTAAGACCTATTGTCTCGGGAGATAATTGGGTCACTGCTAACATCTCTTCTTTTATAGAATTTCTACTTAGACCCGTTGTTGATTCTTTTGCAACCATTCTAAAGGATACATATCAATTACTTGATTATTTATCTGAGATACATCTAGCTACAAATGAACATGAGTACCTTCTAATTACTTTAGACGTGAAAAATCTTTTCACGTCTATCCCTAATGATCTAGGTATTGAAGCGGTGAGAGAAATATTATTAGAAGAAACATTATTCACTAATGATAGACAGCTGCTAATAGGCCAATTATTGGATCTAGTTCTTAATAACAATGCATTTATGTTTTTGAATAATTATTACCTACAGAAATGGGGGGTGGCAATGGGCACTCCTTGCGCCAACACGTATTCCAACTTGGTTGTTTTAAACTGGGAGCGGAGTTGCCTGTTTCCCCACCCCTTGTTCTCTAAAATAAAGGTATATAAACGTTTTGTGGATGATATTCTTATCATCTGGGAGGGCACTGAGAGTGATTTTAAGGATTTTTTTAGCTCATCTAGAAACCACCTCTACTTTCCTCAAATTCACCATGGAATGTTCTCATCACAAAATAAATTTCTTAGACATAACGTTAAGCATTACAGAATATGGCCTTATTACATCAACACTTTATAGGAAACCAACTTGGAGGAACACCCTCCTTACTTTCGATAGTATGCATCCTAGATACATTTTCCCGGTATCATTAAGAGTCAGTTCATCAGGTTAACTAGACTCTGCAAGGGTATTCCTGATTTACATTTTGAAGCAGATCGTTTAGAATCACTCTTTAAAGAAAGGGGATATGATTCAAGCCTAGTTAGGAACATCAAGAATAGCATTATAGGAAATATACAGACAGAAAATATACCTGTTAGTATTAGAAAAAGAGAAGCTATAAATAGTCAAACAAAATTTGTAGCTATAACTCTAAACTACACGAGTACTATAAACAATATCAAAAAGATTTTCCATAATAACCGGAAGATTTTAATTATGGATCCATTCATCAAACAAATTGTAGGGGATAAACCCCATTTTATGTTTAGAAATAGCCTCAATCTTAAACGGCTATTGTGTAATGATAATTGCTTCACCCCCCCAGTAGCCTCATCTATTAGCTGCAAGACAGGTACTTTTCCCTGCCATAGTTGTAATAGGTGTAAGTTCATTTCTAAGATACAAGAATTTCATCACCCCACTATGAACTACATCTTTCGACCAAGGTTTTTTGCTAATTGCTGTACAAAGAACCTTATTTATCTTGCGACATGTAAGAAATGTCAAGCCTTCTATGTTGGTCTTACTAAAAGATGTTTGAAGGATAGGATATATGGCCATTTATACGATATACAGAGAAAAAATGAATTAAATGCCTTAGCGAAACATATATTAGAACATCCTTCACATCAGTTTGACTTTAGAGTCCTAGAAATAATTATAAGTAACAAAAGAGGTGGTGATAATGTGCTGTTCTTAAACAACAAAGAACTGAAATGGATCCTACGATTGGCTGCTCATATACCCCCAGGCATTAATAGCCATATTTCTATCAAACCTGTTCTGGAAGCTAGATAAGATACATATATCATTGTATCCTTTCATTTCAGTATTCATCCATTTACTCAAGTGTGTTTCATATATATAATGGTACATGTTTCCATGTTTTTAGTTTAAATATATATATATCTATATTTTTATCCATTATGAATGTATTTAGAATTCATTTTAAAAAATTTTTAACATTTCATTCTGCATTTTATCTGCTCATACACCCCTCTCATTTTATATATGCATTTTCATATACACTTTCATTCAATATTCTTACTCATTTTCATCATATTAGTTCAGTATATATTTTATTTGATTCATGGTTATGTATTTAGTAGGTCTATGTATTTCAAACCCATACATATGATTTTGTTATATAGTTAGGCATAGACATTCATGCATTTCCACATCACATCAGTTTGATATTATAAAGTTATACACAACTTCCAACTATGTATCAACTGGTTGTTTCACACAATTTTACTTATTTATTTAACTATTTATTTATTTGCTCATTCATTCATCTATTTACTTATTTATTTATCTATTTAAATATATACACATCTTTATAATAATACATATATATCTTTATAAAAATAATCCAACCATAATTACAACCATATTAAATTTTCAGAATTTTATTAACAATATGTTATTGCATTACTGCATAGAACATCTAATGTTTTATATCTATTTATTTATTTACTTATTTGGTAAGCATTTTGTCTTAACTGCGCGTATATATATATATATATATATATATATATATATATATATATATATATATATATATACATTTTTAAGGAAATAATACACAACACAGTATTGCCTGATTTTGAATGATACTGCATAAATATAAGGTCTATTGGAAATGCCTGATCATTTTATTTAGCTTAATTGATTAATTGCTTAATGAAGTAATTATTTATTTTAATTTTGGCGCCTTTTTACTATGTTATGCTATATAAACGGAAGTTTTAAATGTTTGTATACTGTCTGATGAAGCGTAGTAGTTGCTACGCGAAAGCGCTCACATTCAAATAAACGTTCTTTTTCGTTTTATTTATCCTGGTCTACGGTCAAGTTTGTGTTGTAAATAGTTGCAGATTTATCTTATTTCGGTGAAACTGGACTTTTTGTTAAACATCCTAATTGCTTCCAACTGCTTCGTGGTGAGAGAGCCTGGTTTTTACTGCCAAAATACACAAGGCATTGAAACCACAATTACAGGATGTTCAGAAAAAGTATATCCACTAACAACCCAGCATCTCATATTAATCTCCACGGCTTCACTCAGACAATTAACACCACTACTAGGATTAACAAAACTAATAACAAAGAAAGTATTCTTGATTGGATTTTGGTAAACAAACCTCTAGTTAAATATCAGTCTGGAACGCTACCTGATGACATTAGTGACCACAACCTAACCTATATTATAAGACAGAAAAATGCCTCTGACTACTCTCCTTTATATAGGACCCTCACGTAACCTCAATGCTTTTAACCCAACCCTATTTAAAACTGAACTAAAGGCTTGTAACTGGAACTCACACCAAACACTTCCTCTTCAAGAAGCTGTTAATTAATTTAACACCACATTCCTAACTATTCTAGATAAACATGCACCAAAACGTTCTATTAGAATTAAAACTAAGCCAGCCCCCTGGCTAACAAAAGAGACTAGACAAAAAATGTCACTTAGAAACAAATCTTGGTTAAAATGGCGAATTAGCAAATCTCCCATAGACCAACAGACTTTCAGACATCTGAGAAACAGTACCAAAAAAGCAATCCTCTCTGACAAAAGGAACTATTATAGCAATCTTCAGCAAGTGAATCACAATAACCCTCAAAAATTCACAGACTGGTCAACCCTAAATAGACTTCTTCACCCTGGACAGACTACCACCCCCTCCCCTTCTGGGTCTGATAGAATTTCTCCCCTTGATACTGCTAACACTTTCAACTCTTTCTTCATTGATACTATTAATTCCTTGGCCTCCCATCTCTCCAGTGACAATACTAGCATCCATGACCATGCATCCTCCAAACTACCGACCTTTAGGCTGGGTTACAACCCATCTCCACTACCTTTATACAGAAATGCATTCTCAAACTTAAACCTTGTACCCCCTCAGCTGACTGTAGCTTCCTTCTGAATTCCTTCAAAAGCAGCCTCTGGAAATAGCTTATCCCATATCTATTCTCATTAATAGACCATAAATGAAGAAACCATCCCTGATTATGGAAAATCTCACATCATACCATTACATAAAGGAGGAAACCTTTCAGCACGAACATTCTAACTACAGGCCCATAGCCCTATTGTCCCCACTTCAAAAATAATGGAAAAATGTGTCCACCATCAGTTAATGAAGCACCTAATACAAAATAACATTCTGACAAACTGTCAACATGGCTTTAGGCCCTATCGTAGCACAACTACTGCTCTGCTTCTCCTTTACAGATATTATTAACAATAATGCAATAATAATATCCTGTCTTCTGCTCTCTTCATTGGCCTGTCCAAAGCCTTTGACATGGTTAACCACTCTCTCCTATTAAAAATTCTCGAATCTCTTTCCTTAGGACCTGAGTCTATCCACTGGTTCAGTTCATATCTCACCAACAGGAAACAGGCTGTCCTCTGGGATAACAAACTCTCATCTCTTCTACCAATTTCACTTAAGTCCCCAAGGCTCTATACTTGGACCACTTCTTTTCTCCCTCTTATAAATGACTTACAATTAGCCATTCCACAGGCTACTTGCATTCAATATGCTGATGACTCCACACTTATTTGCTCTACTAGATCCATATCCTAACTTCAAACTAACACTCAAGCTGTATTTTTCTAAAGTGAAACTTGGTTCCTAAAAGCGCTGTTTACTCCTAAACGCAAAAAAGACAAAACTACTACTCTTTAAGCCTACTACCAGATCCCCTACATTTGACTTCACTATCATGTCGAATAATGGAACCATTATATCACCTGACTCTACTACCAAGAATTGCTAGGGTGTCACAATTGATAACAATCTTTCAACCTTAGACTTTCATATCAATAATACCATTAAATCTGTAAACAGGAAACTTGCTCTCTATATAGAATCAAAACTTTTTAACCTTTCCAGCAAAAGTGAATCTTTTCTCCACTGCCATGTTATTTCCACACTTCTCTATATTCCTCACCTATCTACACTAATCTCAAGAAAACAATCTCTCCTAAAACTGTCTACCACTTGACAATGAACATAGCCAGATTTGTTGCACTGGGAAACAATTCTAGAGACCACACCATTGTCTGAATCTGCAACAACTTAACTTGGCTTGAACTGGCAAACATGTTGCTTCTATCCCAACTTTTGTTTTGTCCAAAGAGCTTTTACTCAACCTCTTAATACACCTGCTCTTTCTAACCTCTTAAGCCCCTCTCAAACCTGAACTCACAGCCACTCTTTCTAGCAAACTACTAGTTACCTTAACTTGAAATCCTAATAACCTTGCTGGTGATTCCCTTTTCTCAAATGCCATTGGGAAACACTGGAATAAACTTCCTCGAACTTACTTCAATTGCATCTACTGCTCTGTTTTAAGAAACAAAAACTAAGAGTCCACCTTAAAAACCACCTGGATATGTTCCTGCTCTAAGCCACAGATTAAAATTTTCTTTGGTTTCTCCTCCTCATGGCTATTTGTCTCTCTCTTTCTGGCAATACGCCGCTCTCTTTTAAATCTGTACCTTCTCTTTCGATTCCAATGTTCTCTCTCTTTTCCTGGGTTTCATGCTTCTCTAATTGGTTCCAAAGATGAAATTATGTTGAACATGTTGTTTATACCTTTATAATATAATTTAATCATTCTTGTCTTGGAGTGAAAGACCTACCACTTTTTAATCTGTTATGTTAATCTGTTATTATGTATTTTTTGTTTGTTTGTATCCGTCCTCTCTACATGTGGAGCTTTTCTCCCCGGGCCTCTGCTGAAAATGGAAATATATCCAGTTAGACTAGCCCGGTTAAAAAATGTAAAATAAATAAAATAAAATAAATAAATAAATAGAGAGACATAGCAGTTACTTAAGTACAGGTAAGCATAATATGTAACAGAATTAATTACATTGTTTAAAAGTTTAACAATAGAAATACGAGAAAAGTATAATTTTTAGTTGAGAGAGTCCATTACCAAGTAGAAATGGAGAGTTTGGAGAAACAGAGAAATTATGCCAGTAGAGGTGGTGATACAAGTAGCTGCTGCATTTTTAGTTGGTGGGGATACAAGTAGCTGCTGCATTTTTAGTTGGTGAGGATCAAAAAAGGACACAGTACAGTTTTTGTTCCAGTATCAGAACAATTTTGAGCCATACAGGAATACAAGTCCCACTTGTGAAGCATCTGCAGACAAAGACTGAGTTTGTCTGATAGTTCATAGGTTTGTAAACAAGTATTAGGCTGGCTGCCATTGTGGTCCATTTCATGCCTAGCCAATTTCTTACAGAGTTGAGAATCAAATCTTATACTTTATGTCTGTGAGGTAAATACTTACCCATTTTGTCAACCCCCTCCCTCAGAATATGGCTGCTTAAAACAAAGCAGTCTCACAACACAGATCAACCCCATATGTGTACATGAACGGCTGCTTGACATGAGAGTTATAATTAATCCCCTCCCCCATTTGTTTAAA
>NC_056725.1:1934595136-1934713515 GCF_019279795.1 Protopterus annectens | reverse complement strand
ACAGGCTTACACACAGAACCCACATGGTAAGCCTAGCAGCCTCCAGGTCCAACTCTTGACCAGTCACAACTGATGTCCCAAAGGACTCAGTCCTGGGACCCCTACTGTTTGCCATATACTTCTCAGAGTTACTAGCTAACACAGGTGTACTACAGCAGGCCATGTTTGGTGATTACTGCAGACTGGGAGCCATAACTGACAGTCCAGCTCTCACAGACATCCTTCAAGGGGCCTCACATAGACAAACACAGGGTGTCAGAGTCATGGCCTCCAGCTAAAGGCCACATACTGCATGGTCATTCCATTTTGGGAAACTACACACACACACATATTAACACATGAGTGGCAGACACTATAATTCAGACGATGTAATGGATATGTGGGGACTACATTAGATAGTGATCTCTCCTTTGACAATCATATCTGTGAAGTAGTTAGGACATCCGTCTATGTAGGCCATCTGATTACTTAAGGGTTCGCATCTAAACAGACTGAGGTTATTGTGCCCCTTTACTCATTACTTATCAATCCCATCATCGAGTATGATAACCCATTTTGGATGTACCTCAGAAGACACATCCAACAGCTGGAAGGGCCACGAACGTACCTCGCCAAGAGAGATAATGCCCTCAGACATGTGTCCTATGCTGCCAGACTGCATAAACATTTGCATTACTCAGTGGCATCTAATTTACTCAGAGATGATATTTGCTAGCCAACAAAGCTGTATCCAAGTCAGGCTTAATGGATATGCTCCACCTATGGGAATCCATGTCACAGTGAGCCACACACTGTAATGAGCTACACCTTGCCACAACCATAACTGGAAGATGCTGGAGTGGCAGATTCCTGTCACGGGTACTCCCCATGCTTTGGAACTACATCTCTGATTACATTATATGGAGCCCCTCACTAACACTCCAGGGAATCCTTGCAGAGTGGGTGGGGAACAGCGGATACACCCCAGGGATCCTGCAATTGGCTCTGCTCCACAGAGGGACAGTTAGTTAATGGGGTGGCAACAGCAGACGCATTTTGGCTAGGCTTATGTATGGCCTCAGACAGTTAGGCATGTACCTACCTATGTACCTATGAACCTATACATACAGTATTGACACATGCTGATAGCTTAATTTACTGTTCAGGTATTGACTTACCTTGTGCCAATGGCAGTTGTGTGTACAATAGTTGAGGGTTGCCTATGTAGGATGCACACAGTAGACCACCTATACATGACAATTTACAGGTGGTCGTGTATGTGTGTGCCATCCATGTTTATTGTGTGTGCAGGTGGACTAGGGTGTCAGTCCTTAGGTGCCTACACTGCCAGTGTGTGTGTGCTATACGTTCCCTCCTTGCCAAGGCATGGGCATACTGGGCATGCCTCTATCTGCCTACTGGGGCTGGCACAGGGTGTTCATGGACTGAGTCCCTCTGTGCCTGTGGGGCCCTTGCCAATGGTGGTGGGCTGTGAGGGCCTTCACCATTCTGTCCCTGCTGCAGCTGTTTCCACAGGATCATGTTGTGTAGCATGGCACAGACTATGAAGATGTGGGCACACATGCCTGGAGAGTACTGCAAGGCTCCACCAGATATTTCCAGGCAACGGAACCATGATTTCAGCATCCCAAACACACGCTCTATGATGATTCTGGTTTCTGCGTGTGCTTCATTATGGTGTTCTTGCATGGATGTGTGTGCATTTTTGATGGGAGTCATCATCCACGGTTCCAGTGCATAGCCAGCATCCCCCACCAGGTGGCCATATGGGATGACCCCCTGGCAAATACCTGATACAGCTGTGAGGCATGCCAGATGTGGGAGTCATGATAGCTTCCAGGGCCGCCAGCACACACATCCATGATAATGCCCTGGGCATTGCACATGACCTGGCAGTTGATGGAGGGGTATCTCTTGTGGTTTATGTAGCGTCTACCCTGCTCACCAGGTGGTGACTTGATGTGTATGTGCATGCAGTCTATTGCACTCAGTACCTCTGGGTAGTCTGCCACACGGTGGAAGAGAAGCATATTGCTGGCCAACTCCTCCTGCGTTCGGGGGAAGTATATGTGCTCATTGGCATGCGGTAACATGGCATCCAGGAACTGGTGGAGTACCCTGGATGTTGATGCCTGTGAGATCCCCATGATATCCCCAGTTGGCCTTTGAAAGGTACTTGTGGCTAGTATTCTCAAGCTTACACATACCTTCGTGTCCACTGGGATGGGTTCCCCTCTGTTATTTCTGGCTCTGAGGCGTGGCCGGCACAGCTCAACAAGTTGCTGTACGGTGTCCCTGTCCACCCTGTAACGCTCTACTATCTCCAGATCATGTAGCCCCTGGCAGGTTACGCTGGGTCTGAACACTCTTCTCCTCCTCCAGTGCCTGAGATGGTTGTCAGCATCAACTCTACACCACCATCAGTCTCCAACACATGCTGGTGAATCAAAGCTATAGCAGCCCCTAACATGTACATATTAAAAGTTCCCCATCTGTATATACCAATGATGCAGAGTGACTGGGAATACACAAGTGTGTGTGAGGTACTTTCACACTTTATACTATTGTGCTATGGCTGCTGCTGGTGTAATTGGGATGTATGTGCAATTCCAGCTGCAGGGTATCTTAATTATGGGTTTTACAGCGGGTACTGCTATTGTGGGGCCTTTGGTGTTGAATTACACTTGGCTGCCATGATTCATCTATTGCCCTTTACTTCACTTTTCAACCTGATTCCCCTCCCATTGTCAGGCATGCATCCAGCTGTCGGCTTTCTTGCTTTGTACTTTCCCAACCCAGGCTTGTGTAGTGAAATGTGTTATGTAGCTGATCTACTGCAAGTTTGCTTTGTTCTGCTATGACAGTTCTCTTTTCTTTGCAGTACGGCACCTCCCCTTTCCTGTTCTGCAGGTAGCTTCTAGCAGCCTTGTTAGCTGTTGTCAATGGCCCACTGTGGGTTCCTAGATGTTAATTACTCATTTGTACTCCAATTACCATGCTGCAGCATTTCCTTATTGTCTTCTCATATCCTTCCTGTTTCAGCTGTGGTACATGACGCACACAGCCGTTTACCGGGTTTCGAGTGCATTTTCATCTACGTTCACATGCACTTTCGGTTACCTTGTGTGCTCTCAGCTAAGCAAAGCTATGGCTACTTTGACACCGCTATCCTGCGGCTTTGCTTAGCAACAGGCAAATCAGATTAGCAATGCTCCAATGTGCTAACAGCTAAGGTGGCGCACCCCTCTCTTGATGTCATCTTTATCTCCAGGCCACACCTTGGTGTTGTACCGCTACGCTGTGAGGTAAATCCTTACGCTGACAGGGATTTTGTGATTCAGTATTACTTGTCTCATTTGCATGGCATTGACTACTAATTCCTAGTTACTGCGCAGAACACTGTCACAGACCCTTAGCAACCTTTGCACCATGGTTGTGGTGTAGCATGTGTGCCATTGACTATTATGGGGAATTCATGAAATGTGTTACATTGCAGTTTTATTACATATAAATATATTTTCATTGTGATCCCATTTGTGCACCGATGCACTGTGATTTTACTTTGCATTAGTGTGGCCATGACATTAAATGTTCTTTTTTATGTGTTGTGCATGTTTTTTTTATGCCAATGGCTATATATTTAGCCATTGGCATATATTAACAGTATAATACGTGAGTTTGGTCCACTGTCATGGCTCCGATTTTATGTCTGAAAAAATGTAAACCGTTTTTTCGGTTTACATTTCTGCATGCTTATGCTACGCCTGCACCACTTCATGAATCGCTATATACCTTCATTTGCATGCTACACTGCTGTGCATGGGGTAATTAGCATACATGCGCCAGGAGCTGTGCAGCTGTGGCATACTCAGGTAGTGCACATGGAAACAGCTTGTACCTGAATCGCTCGGCAGCCATATTTGGTGTTAGATCACCGATGCTACACCTGCACCTGGCGCAAGCTTCATGAATCCCGGGGTATGTCTATATCACTTACCTGTATGGCCTGAAAAACATACAAAGTGGCAAAATAGACACTATATAAATAGTATAAATTCCTACACTATATAAATAATAACTATAGAAATAAAAATTACATCTTATAGTTTCACCAAAAGATTAACAAATTAAACTATAATAGTTACACATTTGATGATACACTATTACATATTATACATTTTTGATGTTATGAAATTCGATGTTATGGCTTTTAGATGTTATGGTCTCGATGTTTTGATTTTAGATGTTAGGGGTTTTAGATGTTTTGAAGGGGAACTATATATATACATATATATATATATATATATATATATATATATATATATATATATATCATAAAGATGTGTTAAACACAGTAAAATAATTATGTCTTAGTAGTGTGCCTTCTCCTTATTAACGAGCTAGAAGTTTGTTGTACAGGCTTTTCAAACCTCAGTGCCCTAAAAGGCACATGTGGTATAACAGAAGTAGAACTTCAGAAGAGAGTTGGATATTTCAGATGGGCAGAAATGTTACAATGGAAAAGGGAAGAAAGATTTTTTTTCTGTAGTTTTGAGAAGCCTACTTAAAACTGTTAAACTTTTATACATGACAGACAGAGAGAGAGAGAGTAGGAGAGAGGGAAACTGGTAGTGTACTTTGAAGAAGAAAAAGGAAAGAATATAAATGTAGGTGTAAGAAAGTAAGGAATTTAGATGAGGAACATTTATGGAAGACTGTCTGAAGATTTATAACAAACCTTTAGAGGTCATTGTAAAATGCTAAAGTGCAAACAGCAACTATTTAAAATCAGTAACATTGAACCTAATCAATAGGACAAGAAATGAATATGTGTAGTTGACAAGAGAACAGTAGAGGTCTAATCTTTTCAAGTGAAGGGCCTTAAGAGAAAAGAACAATATATGAAGTATCTGGGCCAGCTCCTCTAACACAGAGTAATAAAACCCCAACTACCACTTAGGCAATCTGAGTTACATTAGCAGTACAGGTGCCTGATGACGCTTGCAGGGGAGGGTGGGCCTACCTATCCTGAAGAAAAGATGAGATGGATCTGGCCATGTAATGGCACAATTGATTAGAAGAGGGGCAGTGATGCCAGTGCATGGCTTGAAGATGGGTCTTAAGCTCACCAAGCCACTGCCTGCTGGTAGCCTTCAATTAGAGTGTGCAGAAGTGTGCATTCAAATGGCAAAGACATTGAGCTTCCTCAGTGACACGGATCATATCCTCTGCCACCCAGGGGTGTGGTTAGGTCATCACAAATACCCTCACTGCCAAGATGCTGGCAACATCATAAAACACCCTCATGACTGTGAAAGATGACTCCCACTAACTGCTCTTGCCTTTATGCATGAAGAAATTCCAGGCTAAGGGAATGAATAAGCTGTTTCCAATTGGTGTGGATGCTTGAAGGTCAGCAGTTATGGAAACCAAAAGCACATAAAAAATACATAACAATGAAGAGCGCTTAGGATAAAAAGTGGCAAGAAGTGGGAACCTCAGGGAAAATTCTGGATATAGTATAACAATATGTGAAAAAGTTTTGGGGAATGGGTCTAGGTGATGGAGAAAAATGGGACAAGATGTAAACATAAAGAAAGCAATGGAAAGGAAAAAGATATTTTATAAAGGCATATTCCACAGGAAGAGGTAAAAAGGATAATAAAAGTGATGAATAAAGGTAGCTTCCTGCTGAGAGATGTCTTAGAGTAGAATATTTACAAGTTTTGGAAAGTAAAGTTACTTGTAGCAGTTCTTCAAGAATGGTTCAGGGATAAAGTTATTAATGAAAAACTATACGAAAAGGTCATATATCTCTCATTATCTTTGCTCAAGAATTCTAGACAAAGCTAAAAATAATATTCTAGCAAACTATAGATCTCCCTCTATGACCCACAAACCCCCTTTTTTCAAGCACCTTTATTGAATTATCACTTGCGACATAGGCAAATTTACATTCATATAAAAATAATTAAAGTATATTAACATGACAAACATTATATTTCACATATATTACTATATATCATATAACCTAAGCGATATTACATAAATTATTAAATTCTTGCCTTTTTTAAACAAGAAACATCTTTGCTAAACCATCACTTACTACACAGGCAATCATACATTTATGTAAATGAAAACCAACCACACAACACAATCTTAGTTCCAAGCATTTTATATCACAAACCATGCTGACACACTCCCAGTTGCAAACATTATACATCAATTATAATCTGCCCAGTCCTTCTCACTCAAACATTATAAGTCCTGCCACCTTTTAGATGTCATTCCTCCTTGTATGTATTGTTCCCACAATTCCCATTTTTTCCTATGTAGTTTGCTCCTTTCCTTTTCTAAAGATCTCAATTCCAGTTGTTTTATCTTTCTTACTATATTCACTGCTTCAGTTTAGATTTCAATTTCCATTTTCTAGTAATTGCTTTTTTGGCAGCCACCATTATTAGACACAGCAAGGCCTTATCATGTACCGGCAATTCCGATTCTGTATCATAGCTCAGAAAAATCATTTGCCTCATCAGACCAATCTGACCACCCAGCATCATCGACAGTGCATCCCACAGGGAACCCAAGTCTGCCAACTCACTGCACTCCCATAAAATACGTTCCAGATTACTTCTTTCTTCCTCGTCATGCCTCCAATGTGTACAGTCTGTCTGAGGAAAAATTCTCTGGAATCTACTTGGGGTATAAAAATATCTATGTAAACGTTTCCAGGCAGAACTCATTTATGACCCACAAAACCCTTAACTCATACTTAAATGTATTGGAGACGCTCATCATTAAACCCAATACAATATTTATGGGTGACTTTAACTACCCTACTGTCAATCGAGAATCCTACACAACCCCAAAATCAGAGGCCATAAAACTATTAGGAATTATTTTTAGGCAGACATCCTTGCAGAATTGTTGACAGAAAGCCTGTGCAATGGTGTTAACGGCTGTACAGAGACAGCTGTACCTACTAGGAATAAGAAGAGACAAAAATCAGAAAATAAGCCACCACAGTGGAATTTTCAGCATCATTAGGTTATATAACAAAAGGAAGAAAATCATGGCAAAAATTATGACGCTCAATGACTAATAATGTAAAAACTCCATCTAAACAAGCAACTCAGAGGGCCTACATAATATCCCAGGATGTGTCCTAAATACCATGGAACCCGACCTGTCAGGACCACTAGAATAACTATTTAACTGTAGTCTCTAGACAGGATTCATGCCAGGCAAATGAAGGACTACAACCATCATCCCTCTACACAAGGGCAGGCCATTTACAGACTCCGGTAACTACAGACCCATAAGTCTGAGTATTCATATACATAAAGCTATGGAAAGAATTGTCATGGAAATGATAAATAGTAACATAGGAAACCTACTGACACTGGATCCTACCCAGATTGGTTTTGTCAAGTATTGCCTACTCAACCCATTGGACTTCTTCGAGGAGATCATCAAAGAAATGGACGAGGGCAGAATAGTGCATACTGCCTACTTTGACCTGGCCAAGGCAATCAACACAATACCTCACTCGGGCATTGTAGACAAGCTAATAAAATTAGGCATAAACCCCTATTTTGCCTGCAGGATAGTCAGCTGGATGGCATCTATATCCCCTAGAAGTTAGCATAGAGGGTCTACCTCTTCAAAGAGGCCAGTGACCAGTGGAGTCCCTTAAGGCCCTGTACTGGCTCCGCTCCTTCTTCTCAACTACTTCTCTGAAGTCAAGGCTAACATCAAGGGCCTCTGGCAGTCCAAGTTTGCAGAAAGCCATAAACTAGGAAAAATCATTGAATGCCCCAGTTCACTATTATCATCCAAGAAAGGCTGACACAGGCAAATAACTGGTGCAATAGCCACAGTTCAAAACTCTATACCAAGAAATCCATACCAGTATACTCTGGGAAGTAGGCTAACCCTGGAAACTACCACATTGATGACACACCCCTAAAAGTAGACCCATTAGTTAGGGATTTGGGGACACATGTAGACAGTAATGTGGCCTTTGACCATCATGTGTCTATGGTGATAAGGAAATCATTCTATGTTGTGCAACTTATAAGCAAGGGTAAGTGTGGCATCTAGGTCCAAGGAGATAATAGTTGTGCTGTACATGGTCTTTATCAGACCAATTATTGAGCACAACACCCCAGTCAGCATGTTACTGACCAGGCACATGCAACAACTGGAACATTTACAGATGCTCCTCACAAAAAAAAAACATATATATATATATATATATATATATATATATATATATATATATATATACACACAGGACGTAAGCAACATGTCCTACATTGCTCAAAGCCTGTCCCTATATTCTGCTTAATACTGACTGCTGATGGGCTATTTGTGATTAAAAGACATCACTGGATCCCACTCTGAGGGACCTTATGCATATCTGCAAAACAAATAACATCAAAATTACCCAATCTAAGGACCTGAACCTTGCCTCTGACAAAAATAGGACATGTTGGAGAGACAGTTTTCTGTCCCAGAGACTACCCCTTCTCTGGAATAGGCTTCTTGTAAATCAGAGTTCTTCTCTAACCAAATTCAAACATATCTTGGACCAGTGGATGAAGAATTGCAGATTCATCCCTGGGTCTGGCACCTATGTATCTTATAATCAGAGACAACCTGTAAGTATTTAATCACTCAAGGCCTAGCCTACATATACCTATTAAAATAAACTTAGGGTACCAACACTTGTCAGATATATTTGGAAAGCGTGGTTAGGCTTAAAAAGCACCTGTGTTCATTAGACTAGTATACACACATGAACCTATGAACAAAGGTCCAAAATCAGGAACTATTTTTAAATATTGCTTTAATTAATTTAAAAAGTTAATAGAAGAACAGGTGTTGCAACCACATGTATCTTCCAAACAATGAAACTCTAATTCCTGGCATTATTGACTTACCAAAATTTTCATTGATTTACCAGAAAATAATTTACAAGGGATAAGTCAAAAATACGATGCAAAATCAATGAATTACTATAAATTCTCTGAGACAGCTGGGAGGTGTGGAGGGAGTCAACAAGCTTCTGAGGAGAAAAATGAAGTCATTAGCAATCTTAGGAAGTGTAGACCAGTAATCTTAGCAAATTCAAATTATAACATTGTTTTTAAGTCTACAGCTACAATTTAGAGAACTACAGACAGATTATAAAATGTATGGTGTAGGAAGAGGGATTAATACATAATTAATGACAGAGAGGCAGACTATGTTTTGGTAACAGATGTCTATAATGCTTTTGATGGTGGGAATTTCAATAGTTTAGATGGAAATCTAGAGAAATATGACCTGGGACAGAGGGGACAGGGTGAAATCAGAATGATATATGAGAGTTTTTTTATATTATCCATGGTAAATGGTGATTAGGGACAGGCAGTAGGACTGATGATGAGCTTTAAACAGGAGTCCTCTCATAACCCTCTCCTCTGCAGTGCATGCATGACAATGATGATGATGCAGCTGAAGAAAGAAAGACAGGGTAAGCAAGGGAAGTGTACAAAGGGTTTAGCTTCCCATTAATGGTGACCTATGCAGATGACAATACTGCAGAAAATGACAAAGAGATGGGGAGATTGATGTTATGTTTGGGAAGGTTAGGACTGCAGTTTATGAAAGAAGCAAAAAACTAAGAATATGAAGGAAATGAATTACCAAAGCAGTACCATTCAGCTTGAAGACGTGAGCCACTGGTGTCAAAATTAGATGAGTGAAGCTTAGAAAGCTTGTAAAACGTTTCAGGTAAGTTTATAGCAGGGTGTCTTTTTTAATGAAAATGTATACTTCATGGAAACATTCATTGGACTCAGGACAGAGGTAGCAGAGGTATTTATGGTTTCCAGAGAAACATTTTAGATGTATATTAAATGTATAAGTCCATGTATTTTTCTGAAACTTTTGGGAAATATGTTTAAACAGATAGAAAGAAAGAGGTGAACGTCAGATTTTGGAGTCACTCAATCAGTGAGTGGCAAACTGGAAGGGTTTTGAAAAATATGAAGGCAATAGTGGTATGAGATCCTACTAGAGCATGAGGAGGAGGAAGGTCCAGCCTTGTCATTTGTTAGAAACTGAACAGCACATAACAGATGGCAAGTGAAATGTGGCTTGAAATTTAAGGTGATAGATTGAATAATGTGTGTGTGCTGTACGCCATTGTCTAGCACTGTTTTCATTACCTGAGTAATATCTGTTGCATTAAACTCTTTATTCCACTTGACAACCTACTAATGGTTAACATACCTCTCAGCCTCTCAGTATTAAAATCATAGCACAGGAAACATATTCTTTAGCAGAAAAAACATCTTCAGATTGTAGACCACATATAGTCAGGGATAGAGAGTTTTTGTATGAGATTTGTTTTGTTATTTAATTATGTGTGAACCCTTAGGCAGGTCTGCCTTTATGAAAAAAAAATCAGTAAATCGAGGAGAAGCAAATCCAAACTTGGGGGACAAAATTAATAGCACTATACCTGCCTAGCAATGGTTATGCAAGCCTTGATCATTTTTTTTTTCCTGGACTGTTGTAGCATCTATATCTGTAGCTTCAGAGCACTGAAATTAACAGCTACAGTTGGAGCAGAAATGATAAACAGGGATCTTTACAGAAGTATGTAGACATAGTCGTGTTACTTAAATTATTCACTTTTTGTACTGGCTCCCGTGAACTACCTATCAAATCATTTTGAAAACCCTTGTGGTAGTGTTTAAAGCCCTATATGATCACAGTCCCATGGAGTCATTCTAGCTTAGATCTTTTTACTTCCATGTTCTGACCTGCGGAATTCACTACTAAGGCAGCATTCATGATTGAGATTCCCTGTACTCAATTAGGAAGTGCCTTAAGATGCACCTGTTTCACAAGGTCTTTCACAATTTAAAATACCGAAAACAAAGGATTAGTCCAGATAAAATCACTTTAGCTAACAGATCTCAGAGACCCTCTCCCTCTGATGCCCTCTTTGTAGGAGAAATAAAGATGCCTTGTTGAAGTTTCAAGTAGTTTATTCAGTTAAGTAGGTAGATGGACTGTTACACTGTTTTCCATGTTTTATTATTTTATTAATTTCTGATTAATTAAATTTTACAAAAAAAAGCCAATTATTTTTATAAGCACCATGGGGTCTTTAACATTTACCTAATGTACTGCCATCTTAGACAGATGGGACCCCAGTTTAACTGTAGTGTTTAAGTGTGAGAAACAGAAGAATTAACTCTGTGCCAATGCATCATCACTAGGAAGGTTTTGCCTTCAGTGCACAATAGATGGGACTGTTTGTGTAAATGGCCAAGGTTTGACTTTAACGGACTACATCTCTCCAGTGGATCACATGGTTACAGAAAGCTGCAAGCACGTACAACAGTTGGCAGTATTTTGGTTCAGAGAATAAAGCACAGAGAAAGGAAAATTATGTAGATTCAATTAATCTTGATATTCTGGATGAAATGAGTAAGAAAATTAATGTCACCTCTAGCTGCATTCTAGGTTGCATTTGATAGGAACAAAGGATGCTGTCCTAAACTCAGGTTTGTGCATTAACTCCCCAAGGGTTTTGGAAAACAATATTTATTTGAATCTTAATAACTGAGAACCACATTTTTATTCTGTTACATTTCTTTGATCCCCAATGAATTTCACATGCCATAGTAAATCATGGCCAAATATGTCATCCAGTTACTCTGAGACAACCTGACAGTGTACAAGCAAAATGTAGAGAGAGGAAATAATTCTTTGCATGAATTTGTCTGCACTGAACCACATCTGCATTACAGTCATTGGCACAGCTAATTATCAAACAAATTAATTTACAGAACTAGTAAGCAAAATAGGTTGTGCACTGCAAATATACTGAACTGCATAATGTTCAGCCATAGATATCATGTGTATTGACTTTGAGATACTTGTTTCTGCAAGAGAATGTCTGCAGACAAAGCAAATTTGTTGTATTTATAACTTCACTGTCTAATTATCCCTTTTTAGACCTAAACCCATCTCTGTTATCTCTCTGTAGATACATTATTATAGCACTGCATATGTGGCACATGTGGCAGAAGGTAGGAGGAGCTCCCTGCCATTACATGCTTAGCCAAGCTCCTTGAATATGGGTACAGACTGCTTGGCATATCACGGGTTGCTAGCTGCTTCCTCAGATCTCTGTCACTCTCTTACCCAGTGATTAGCCAAAAAACAACAAACCAGTTACTATACTGTGCCTGACTTTTCATGCATCAGTCAAATAAATGCAAAACCTTTTCAAGTGAGACAACAAAAACAGTGACTATATCATAGAAATATGAAGCCATCAGCAAAACTTCTTTATAAACTGCATTGTAATACATATGGTAATAGTGACCAAAGTCATTATGTTTAGTGTGGGAAGCCCTTGCAGACTGAATCCTCAGTATGGGTACTAATAAACAATTACATAAGGATGGCTGGTTAAAACTTGAATTAGCTAGTTGTTTAGTACCATTACTTCATGTATCAGTACTACATTTGAAATAATATATACATGCTCACCATATCAGTGTATATGTGAGGGAATATTCAGCAGTGTGCCTTTTATGAGGATTTCATGCGCTAAAGTCCACAGCTTAGTTATTTTTCTCTCCCCCACTTTGGATGTATGTGTACTTGCTGATGGTGCACAACATGGTGTTACATGATGGGATAAAGTATGCCTGGCCTCTTCATCCATCGATTTATCCCCAACTACTGAGAGAGCACAATCTGTAAAACAAGAAAAAGAAAAACAATACGCAAGGATATTTGTACAAGCAACTTAAAGGGAAGCCTCAAGTCAGCCACTGGATGGAAGGGCTGTCCAAGCAGCAAGTTAATGTTGGGAAGGTTATCAAGAGAAGAGTATACTGAGTATGTGCCATTATACCTGATGTCTGCAGTCCTACACAGTGGGTTGACTAATAAAAGAATTCAGTAAGTATCATGGAACTGTACCCCTAAACCTCATAGTGCAAGAAATCTGGGCAAAGCCTAAATTAGTTGGGTGGCAAGGGCCCAAACTAGTCAAAATTTTAAATATTGGTCTTATAAACTTAGATCTTAGAATAACAACATTTGCATTAGCACGCATTTTAAAGAATATGAAGCCTGAAACTCTGTCATTATTAGTGATTTGCAAAAAAAAAAAAAATCTGGGCATTCTCCAAAAATCAGGACAGTTAAGAGGTATGCGTGGAACTCCCTAAGAGGATGAAGTCAGAAAAGAACCAACATGTGAAAGCTCAAAATGCAGAATCATGGAACACAAAAATGCCAAGCAAGCTTGCCTTTTAGAATCAGATTTCAAGTGAATGATACATGTCAAAGATGTGAATTGACATCCAAGTGGGCTCAGCACAAATATTAAACGTCAAAAATAGGGACATTCTTGAAGCAAGAAATAAATGGAAGCAGACACACCCATGGCACAGTACTCTTTCTCAGCCGCATTTTCTAATGAACAGTTTTCTGCCTGATAGAAAAATGCATTTAGGAGTCACATATGTCCATTAGTAGTACAGGAGGCAATCTTGGGATACATTTTCTGCTTCCCATCCACAGATCTAAATAAGCTTGAAAACTGATAGGGATGAACTTTGTTTTATGCGGATGGGGAGTGTGTTTCACAGTAGCAGTGTCCAATGTGAACTATACCTCTCCCTCCAAACTGTTCTGTTGATGTTGCAGAAGAGGCTTAGATCCTTAGACCATGTATTTGTGATGCCATTTGACTTACTGATGTGCAGTAAATCCATCAGTAATGAGTTGGAGGACGCTTTGTATGTCACACACGTCACCTCTTAGCAATCTGTAGGATATCAAGTATAGTGACAGGGATTTGAGTCAGTCCATGTACGACAGGTTGTTCAGGCCTTGTATCCTTTTAGTAAAGTATCTCTTTGGGAGTTCCAGTGTGGCATGTGTCTGCACAGATACATGCCAAAGGGGGCATTATATTCAATGACTGGCCAAATGAAGGCTGAGTAAAGGGAGACAATGACATCCCTAGATCTGAGCACAATCCCTTTGTAAATAAGCTGTTCACTACAGAAGGACTTTCATACAGTAATAGACCCATTGGTCAAAAGTTAGGTCACTGTCCACATAAGTCCCCAAATCCCAAAATAACTGGGTCATCTCTTAGGGATATATTGTCAATGTGGTAATTCCCCGAGGTAGATGACTTCCCAAAGGATACAATAATGCATTTTTTGCCATTTAGTTTCAGACCATGATTTTGATACCAGTTATTTGTCTGAGACAAAATTTCCTGCAGGATAGCCAAGTAATTTGGGTATTCTGTGATTATTCCTAGCTTGCAGACATCTGCAAACCTACTCAGCAAGGCTCTTCTCATGCAAGGCTACCGCTACTACAGAAGCACCTTATTAAGAATTCTAGGTGTAGATTATACACCAAATATCAGTAATCTTCATTGAAAGAGGTGTTTATATTTAGTGAACTACTGTTTATTTATGCATGCATGTATGTGTGCATGTTTGTGGATAAGTTTGGATCCACTAGGCACAGCATGCTTTCAGAACAGACCATAGGTGGTATTCATACTGACCAAGGGAATTTTGGCTGACACACACTGGGGAACTGAGATGAAGAGTGTGGTAGGGACATGATTTCTCAGTTGTAGCTCTGGTATGGGCAGGTACATGCTTGCCAAATGTATGTGGGTTGAACAAGTATAAAACATGCACTAGATGTTTGGTGATAGGCAATGATGCATAAGAAAATACCTTCTAAAGGCAGTATGAGGCTGGAGAGGCACAAACAGATCCTAAAACTGAATCAGCTTATGTTCCCTAAGAATGTGGTCCTGCATCCACAAGAACAGATCTTTTAGACATCAAGCAGTTACTTCATGGTCTGCCATGTAAGCCCAAATTCAGGAGGACTCAACAAATCCTTTATAGTCTGAAATATTAAGCCCTGTGGTGCCCAGGTGGAGGCCTACAATAGCAGTTCTCATTATCAAGTACTACTACTGAGTGCACAATAAGAAACTCAGGGACTTCTATCTTGTTGCTGATAGTGTAAAGTAAGCCCTAGTCATCTGAACTGGAGATAAACAGTATTACTATTAAAAACTGGTATGCTCTCAAAGATCACTAGAAGGGGAACAGCTCTCACAGTCCTTTTGTCCACTGAAGAGAAAAACAGGAATTTACTTAAACTCTTGCTAGTCAAGATGGAGCTGATGACACAAGATACCAGTAAGGCCTGCTCATGGATGGGCTTGCTTATAAGAGGGTGCAAACAGTGTCTGCTCCTTGCATCTCTTGGTTTCACACACTGCTGCATCACCAGTCTGAGACTGTGCAAGTAACCAGCCTTCCAGTCCTTGTACTGCTCACACTCAGCTGCAGTGTCACATGACAGACTGTAGCCCTAGACATTCTGATTCATATGTCTCAGGGTGAGCAGATTAAATGCTGACAGTTAAGGCAATGTTCGGCACTATATTCTTCTCCTAAGTAGTGGCGGCAAGTGTTAGCCTTGCTTTCTGATCTGATAGCCAAATGAATACGTCAGTGGATTATATTTATCTTAGGCAAAGATTTCTATATATTTTCTACAACATATATCAGCCTCTATCTGCAAACTTGAAAGTGGGACGGAAGACCTCATGGATACCATGTAGGGTTACCACCTGTCCCACTTTGCGAAGGACAGTCCCTCTTTGGGCAGTTGTGTCCTGCAAAAAATGTGAGAAAAGTGGCAAATGTCCTGAGAGTTTAGGACAAAATTATTTTCTATATTTTATGTCATAGTTGCATAAAACAGTTATTCTGTATCTGAAACACCTAAATGTTATAAGAAACAGAATAAGGTACTAAAATGCTACAAGAATAGACTTTTATTCAGGCAAAAAAATGAAGTTCTGTCCTTTGTACTGGACGTAGGTATGTTTTGCCCTGCAAAATCTGATGTTTGTAGCACAAATGTCCCACTTTGGGCATTTGGAAAGGTGGCGACCCTAAGACCATGGCTAGGCATATTCTCCTGGCCCGGCTTGTAACACAGAGTTACACACTAGTAGAGGTGTGTACTTCCCTGAGCTCAGAAGAAGAGAAGACAAAAGTAGCCAAGGATGATAGTAGGACAAGACATACTAACAGCAAATCTAGTGATTAGGCCTCCCAGTATCATACATTTTGATTACCCCCCACACACACACTGTTATACATACACATCTGCATTTATCACCTAGATGTCCTTCTGAACAAGTTTGTGTGAATTGGCAGCTGCAGTGATCCTTCAGTGCCTTAGCATGTATTTCCTGAAGGTTGCCGTACATTTATTTTCCTTTGTTATCAGGTGTGGAGGATGGGAATGCACACAAAATTACATGCAATGGCTCTGATAACACCTTTTCACTGTCTAGTGTTCAAAAACTAAGTACGTCATATTTGTTCACGTTTTCTCCAAAATGCTATCAGTCCATCTCACTTTTACTTAATATTTTATTTCCATAAGTTCAAGTTATGGTCTGATGTTTATTAGAATGATTTTTATATAGTCCTAGTTGCAATAAACTGTATTGTAGGCTACCCAGTTTCTTGCCTTTTGGATAGTAATGCTGTAAGAAACAAAGACCTATGAATTACCTGCTACTGCATAGTGTCCATTTTGTTTTGGTACTGAGCCCATGCATACAAGCTTTATTAATTTGCTACCCATGTTAGCCCACTGATTACAGATACTTTTCAGATGTATCCCAGGATCACTGTCTGTTTAACTGACGTTTCACAAAGTTTGCAAGTAGAGATGGGGGGAGTCAGTCCTACAACTATAGGATAAAGCTTTTTTTGCACTCAAAGTCTTAAATGACAGCTCCAGACTGCAATGTTCTTAACCTTAGCAAAGCGTTATTTCAGACTGCAGTTTATCACAAAATATATAACACAGAGAAGGCAACACATTTTTGCAATTTTCAGGATTATGAAATTGCAAGGATGGTGGAATGAATTCAAGTGAGTATGGACTTTTCTTTCAAATACAAACTGGAAATATGTGTTAGAACTTGCATTTTTTTCAATAATTTGAAAAGGTGCAAATAAACTGGCAAAAGGCTGTGAAATGTATAAAGAGGGCACAAATCTAACTTTTTTTTTAAATACAGCAAATATATACAACAGAAACTGTAAAAGTCTCTGTGAACAACATTTTGTTCTTGAATCGTAGCAAACTGCATTTCTTTTCTACAGGGCAGGTGACTTTCATAGAAGAAGTAAAGCTTTAATTTTTCTCTATGGGGACATTAAACACACATGCGCGCTCGCTCGCACAAACACACACACACACACACACACACACACACACACACACACACACACACACACACACACACACACACACATGTAGCTGAAGAAGAAATAATATTTTACTTAAGGCACTGCATCATTAAGGTGTGATTTACTGTCTCTAAATTTGACTGACAAGCAAAAAGGCTGGACTTTTAGGTCAGGAGACAGGAATTCCCCTGTTATGATGCAAGGCAAAGGAGAATTTAGGAAGATCTGTTTGCTTACTCATTCTGAAAGATTCATCTATGGGTCAAGTGATATGACCATTTTGCTGTGAAGACCTATGGATTTCTCTAAATATCAGTGCTCAGAAGCCATTTTAGAATCATTCTTTGTGGGGTCTTTTATGAGTTATGTAGAAGTTACACTCTCCTTCACCAGCAAATTTGTTCTATTTTTCTTTTTAGATAGTGTTGGGCAGGGCATAATAATTATTTTATACAGGGTTTAGTTAGAAAATATTTCACTAGACAATCTTTTCTTATGCAAGTTATTTGTTTAATATTGGTTGTTTTATTATTTGTGCAACTGTGTATCTCTCCATATATTCAACTTATTATATAATATTTCATTTTAAAATGCGTGTGGCTTATTAATTATCTTGCACTCCCCTTCACTAGCAAATGTGTTCTATTTTTCTTTTTAGACAGTGGTACACAGGGCTTAATAATTATTTTAGTCAGGGTTAAGATAGGAAATATTTAACTGGCTAGATAGATAATTTCTTATACAAATATTTATTTTACATTTGTTTACTGGGAAAAAGTCCGACTGGGCAGGGCTGCCCATTTTCAGTGGAGGCCCAGGAAGAAAAGCTCCAATGCAGTACTAAGATGTAGTAATAGGTTCATAGGTTCATAGGTTCATACTAGGCTATCTGCCCGAGGGCATTTACAAGCCTAATAAAATACTGTAATGAAGTACAGTAGTAAAATAGAGTAATATAATAAAGACAGTAAGCAGAGGTAACACTTACACTACTACACAATAGTAATGCACACAGTAATGCATTCAATATAAAATTATAATGACTGCAACATTTAAACTTCATTCTGTAGCTGCAAGAATTTATACAAATAGTTAATATTATACATGTAGTAAAAAACAGTGTCAAGACTCTTCACTAGCATTTACTTCTGGTAAATATAGTTGAGTCTCTGTATTCAGTGGTGAATTTGTATGATGGTTTCATCAGTAGGCACTCACAGTAACTGTAAGAGTATGCACTACTATTAATGCTAATATGCATGCATTCTGTCTGCTATTAGGGGCTAGAAGTACTAAATGAGATAGTTTAGATGAGAGAAGGGAGGTGTGAGTAAGAGGGTTTTGTTAGTTTTTACCCTGGACTAGTACAGGAACAACTCCATGAGTCGGACAGATGTAACTTAAGAAAGTTGTTGAAGTCATGTGTGTTTTCTAGTGACTGAATATCTAGAGGAAGTGTATTCCATACTTCTGTGACAGTAGCAGCATAGAGAGAACCCCCAGAGTTATATTTGCTTTTAGTTATGTCAGCTAGTGATTTGTTGATACTTCTTAGTGGACAGTTGCTGGTATAGTGGTGTAGTAGTCCCTGAAGGGCAGTTTTTTTTTTTTTTGGGGGGGGGGGGTGATAGAGGATTTGGTGGGCTGTAGTAAGCTGTTTAGAAGTTAGTAGGTTTGGAAATTCTAGCCAGGATGTTTTTTACGGGATTGGCAATGGTGGCATCTGTACAATGAGTCAGTGGTGAATTTTGCAATTTTGTTATAGCAGATAGTTTATTTAGGTCACCTTTGTTTAGATTTATTGGTACTGGGGAGGCATAAAGCAGTGTGAAGAGTAGGTGGGTTCTTGCAATGGTGACTTTACTTTCAGAGGTTAGGTAATTTTTGCATCTATAGAGGGTGACTAGCTTTTTGTGGATCTTGGTGATGGTTTGAGCTACATGTTTGTCGAATTTCATATTGTGATCTATGACTACTCCTAGTAATTTAGTTTGAGCAGCGGTTGTGATGGGGGTACTGTTGGAGGATATTATTTTAAAGTATGGAATTGGGTTAGTAGACTTAGAGGGATGGAATAGCATTAGTTGGGTTTTTTAGGGTTAAGTATTAGTTGTGAGTCAGACATTTTTCTATTGCTGAGAAGGATTATTGGGCAATTTATTGTAATTGTTGGAGTGATGGGGCAGAGCATATTAGGGTAGAATCATCAGCATATTGGACTAGGTTGGTGTACAGGGTAGCCTTGTGTAGGTTGTTGGTGAATATGGTGAAGTGAAGGGGACCAAGGATGGATCCCTGTGGAACACCTAAGTTTACAGGAAGAAGGAGGGATAGGATGTTTTCCCATTTTACAGCTTGTTAATGGTTTGATAGATATTATTTGAACCATGATAGTGTGGAGTTGTGAAGTTTGCGTTCTTAGAGTATGGTTAGCAGTTTGGAATGAGAGACTGTGTCAAAGGCTTTGGACAGGTCTAAGAATAATGAAGAGACAAAACTACCTTTGTTTCATTGTTGATTTATGGCATTAGAGAAACAGACAAGGGTCGTGGTGGTACTATGGTTTGGACTGAATCCAAGTTGTGTTTCAGCCAGGAGATTATTAGTTAGTAAGTAGTTTAGTATTTGGGAGTGAACGCATTTCTTGAGGATTTTTGATAGGGGGTATAGTACGGCAATTGGACTGTTGTTAGTTAATTCAGTAGAATTGCCATCTTTTTGTATTGGTATTATATAAGAGATTTTCCAGAGGGATGGTGTATGTTGTTAAGCTACTGACCTGTTTATTAGTATGGAGATGGGATATGGGATTGCTTTGGCTGCAGTCTTGAGGTATTCACCTGGGAGTCTGTCAACTGCAAGGGTATTGGGTTTTTGTTTTGTCAGATATTCATATATTGTATTGGTTGGGACTGCTTGTAGGGAGTAACTGTTTTGGTCAATGGTTGGTGTCTGGGGGTTTGTTTGAGTTGTGGGAGAGCTGTTATTAATCAAATTTTGAATGGAGTTGGTAAAGTATTCATTAAATTGTGTTGCGGTGTTGCTAGTGAAGGTGTCAATATTAGGGGGAGAGGTAGTGGTGTTTTCCTGGTTGTAGTATTTTATTTATGGCTGCCCAAAATTTGGGGGGGGTTTGTTCTGTGTTTGGCCTGAACATCGGAGTAGTGGTTTTGCTTGTCAGTTCTTAATTGTTTTTTGGACTTGTTTCTTAGCTCAAGGTAGTTTTGCATATTTTGGCTGGCTTTGTTTTGCCACCATGCTACCCTAGCCTTATCTTTCTGTTTTAGGAGTTGCTGGGTATTCTTGGTAAGCCAGGGGGCATAGTAGGAATTTGTTCTGACTGTTCTTGAAAGAACAAGCTGGTCGAGTATGCTTAAGAAAGTAGAGCTGAAGTCATCAACTGCATTGTCTAGGGTGAGGTTTAAGAGGGGTGACCAGTTGCAATAATTTAAAGCAGTTATGAGGTCCTGGGATTTGAAGTTGTTAGTATAGCATATTTGTTGTAGAGAGGAGTTTTTTCTGGGTTTCATGTGGTGCCTTAAGGTAAAAGTAGATTGCTTCTCACTGAGACTGTCAGGTAGTGCCCCAGAATAGTATGGTTGAGTAGGCCGATTGGTGAGGTTCCATTCTAGAATGCCTTCTGACTGGTGATGACCCAGTCTAAAATGGACTCTTTCTTGGAGGATTTATCAGTTCTGATAGGGGTTTGGATTAACTGAGTATAGCCATGTAGATTTATATTAGTGGTGGCAAGGGGAGAGATACATGTGGATCAGTCAATAAAAGCATCCTAGTATGAGTGCTTCTTGGGGGAGGGTCTGGTATGACCACTGTACAATTGCTTCTAGTGTGTCAATGTTGTTTTTGAGCTTTGAGTTTTACTTAGGTAAATAGGGTCTCTGCTTTATTAAATGTAGCGGGAATTTCTGCTCATAATGTCTATTGTGAGGTGACTTTTGTATACTATGGTGATACCACTACCCCTTTTGGTTGTCCTATCTTTTCTGAGTATTTTATAACCTTGGGGAGTAACTCAGTGTCATTAATATGTGGCCTGAGCCAGGTTTCTGTGAGGAGGACTATATCAGGAGAGTATAGGGACAGGGCTGCATGCAGTTCCTCTGTTTTGTTGACTATGCTTCATATGTTGATATTTAGTATTAGAAGGTCTGTGTATTTCTCTGGGAGTTTACTATAGATGTGTATTTTAATGGGAGGGTTTTGGGAATGATTGCTGGATCAGGATTTGGGTGAATGTCACCACTGATTATTAGCCATGATGCAGTATGGACAATAGCTTGTAAGTATTCGGTCATGCATAGGTGGAATTGTAGGCAGAGTCAGTTTTTGGTCTTGTACTGGGGGAGGTTGAGTGGGCCTAACTGTATGTGAGGAGGTTTGATTGTTCTTGGTAAGAGTACTGAGTCTTGTTTTTGGGGTTTGGGGTGGTGGGTGATCAAGTTATTAAGATGGAGGTAATATTACTATGGTATGACGTGATATTTGCAGTAAGAGTGAGTACTATGATTATCAAAATGTGTAATGTCATTATACTTTGCATTTGTCAGCTGTAGGGCTATTGTTGAGATTAGCTAGAATGTCGTTTTTAACCTAATAAATATGTGTTTGTTCAATTGGTGGAGTTAGTTGCACTGGGTTGTACGTTGTCTGCTTGTCTGGATTTAGGTAAAGTGTGGGCGGTGGAATAGATATTCATTGTGATTCATGTATAATTTGAGGTTGTAGGGGGTAGTGCTGGTTATCATTACTGGAGGAGGTGACATAGTAATTGGAGCCTAGGGAGGTGATTTGATTGGATAGGAGAAAGAAGAGGTGCAGCTTACTTAGGTACAAATGTAATGAAAGATGGGGTGGATGGGAATGGGGGTAGGGTAGAGGAGCATAATGAGCCCAAGCATAGCGAGGTCGAACAGAGCAGGCTGGACCTGGATCCTGAAAGTTACTGGTGACCAAAAGCAATCAGTCAGTAAGTGACTAAACTTCTGTGATAATTAAAAATACATACTGTTTTCTTTTTCTTTTCTATGCAGGCTGTTTAGCTAGGGAAAATATAAAGTCCTGCCATAGTAAGGTAACTATGTTGCTGGCTACATTTACTGGGTAGGCTTTTTACAGTTAAAGATGGGAGAGACGGCGGTGTGCCAAGAGTGACAAAGCAAACTTGGTGTGCATGCCACTTACACAATTATTGTACAGCACAGGGGGAAAAACAAGCACCAGTAGCTGCAAAGCTAACAAATGCACATACTTAGTTTTACAGGATGTAAGGGGGTTCCTGCATATAGATTTTTCTGCAGCATTTTCTTTGATTTTGTTTTTTATTTGTATCCTAGCATAGCAATGAGACCATGAGGGGGAGCACCCATGGCTTCATAGGGGAACAGTAGCTAACAGATTAGTTTTATAGGCCATAAGGGGTTTCCACCAGATATATTTTTCTACAGCATTCTGTTTGATTTTGTTTTTTTATTTATATCCTAGCATAGCAAGTAGACAGTAAAGGGGAGCACCCACAGGTTCAGAGGGGAAAAGTAGCTAAAAGATTAATTTTACAGGCTGCAAGAGGGTTCTGGGAGATATATTCTAATGCAGTGTTCTCTTTTATTTTTTTATTTGTATTGTAGTGTAGCAACTAGACTGTGAGGGGGAGCACCCATGGCTTCAGAGGGGAACAGTAGCCAATGCAGTGGTAAGCACACCGTACTGGGGACTAGAGGAGAGGAGTATGGCTGCTATCTCTAAAAGATTAAGCAAAATTATTTGTTTAAAATTGTTTGTTTTATTTTTATTTGTGCAATTGCATATCTTTCCATATATGTAACATTTAAAATATATTACTCAAATTATTTTAGTAAAAAATGTATTTAATTTTAAAAAGCTTGTGGCTGATTATTTATTTGCTTATTAACTGAAAGAATGTTACTGCTACCTGTATATGTTGGTGCATGCCTTTGCTATCCCCCTACCAAAGAAACACTGCTGACCTG
This sequence comes from Protopterus annectens, assembly GCF_019279795.1. Lineage (NCBI taxonomy): Eukaryota > Metazoa > Chordata > Ceratodontiformes > Protopteridae > Protopterus > Protopterus annectens. The sequence continues at coordinate 1,934,690,153 of NC_056725.1, read as the reverse complement.
CCATTATCAGTTTTTTTTATGTGGCTTATTTTTAAAGAGTGGAAATGCAACTGGAGTTTTCTTACCTTTAGCTGGATGGTAGCAGTACTTCTATAAAGCAATGAGGAGCAATCATACTGGAAGGAAATACCATCCTTTCCTGGAAAGGGTTTAGTGTGTGTGTGTGTGTGTGTGTGTGTGTGTGTGTGTGTGTGTGTGTGTGTGTGTGTGTGTGTGTGTGTGTGTGTGTGTGTGTGTGTGTGCATGTGTGTGTGTGTGTGTGTGTGTGTGTGTGTGTGTGTGTGTGTGTGTGTGTGTGTGTGTGTGTATGTAAGAAGTTGTGCATCTTAAATATCTATGTTCTCCATCAATATTTGTGGAACAATATAAAACAATATTTGAGAGATCCTAGATAAAGAAATTACTGCAAAACTAACTCAAAATAGCAAAAGTGAAATGATATTTCCTGTTTGTTTTTAAATACCTTTATTAAATTATCGGTTAAAATATAGACACACACATTAATAGAAAATAAAACAAACCATATTAACATTTGTCATATTTATGCATTATATATCAAATACATGTTTTCTTTCTTTTTGCCAATTATTTACACCAACATTAAGAAAAGTGCCCAATTCCTTCCTTCTCTTAAACCTCCTTTCTACTCCTGGACATTATTCTACATGTATTGTTTCCACAAATTCCATTTATGTCTGTGTAATTTGCTCTTTCCCATTTCAAAAGTTCCCACCTCTACTTCTTTCATCAACATTACAATATTCAGTACTTCAGTTACAGTTGGTTAATATTTTGATTCACATTTTCTATGAATTGTTTTTGTCAACCAATAGCATTAAACTTAGTAAGGCCTTAGTATACATACACAATTCAGATCGTGTATCCCAGCTCAAAGGAAAATTTCCTATGTTAAAACCATGTGCTTACTGCTTGCCCATTTCTGAAAGAGAACTCTGTAGAGAATTTTTTAAATTTGCCAACATGTTACAGCCTTAAAAACATGTATTTCTCTCTTTCTCATCACACCTCATGCATTTGCTGTCTCTCTGAAGTCTGCTTGGGGTATAAGAATACCTGTGCAAACACTTCTACTTGCCACATGCTTAGGAACCATACAGATTTCCTTCCATTGCTCCTTTGTAAATTGATTCTCCAGTCTCTCTTCCCAAACTTTTCTCACCTCCTCTGACTGATTCTTATAGTTATCACACAATATTTTATATGACTCTGTTGATGATTTCTTTTTCATAGCAGCTTCTGTTCTATACACAACTAAACCGCTACCAGAGCTGTACTCTCACGTAGCACTCCCCTATTCCTCTTTTCCAAGAATCTGATATCAATTCCTGGTAAGGATGGGAGTCTCTAACCTGCATTCTAAATGTCTGTTGGCCTAATTCCACTCTACTAACTTTCCCTAAATAATTATTAGCTCCCAATACATTGGTTCCTTTTCCAAAATTCTCCTGTAAATTCTAGCCCCATCTTGCCAATTTTCTATACCTCTACTCACAATCAGCCCTATTGCCAACATCTCCTTGATCATTCCTATGTTAGCTTACTTCCTACAATACTTTCTGTATTTTTATGAATGTAATGTTCTGCATGTTTGCTGTTATTCTCCTTAAGGATCTATATTAAAAATCCTACTCTGTCCTTATTTTTTGAACTACCCACTTCATCAATATACCTTTCTACTCTGATTCATAAAGAATAGTAGTCATGCAATAGTCACACGACAGATATATAAATGATAATGGTAAGAAAAGGTTAACATTAACTAAGAAACATAATTTGTATGTTATGAATGAGGAGAATAACCAGAATAATATATGCTTAGAATTCAACAACAAGCAAGAACCAAAGAAACACACTATTTTAAAATAAAATTTTATTCCATTAAGCGATCTGACCCTGGATAAGCAGATGCATTCAAGTGTAAAATCTGCCATAACTCTCTGTGTTCTAAAAAATACCCCATGGTCCCCCCCGGGAGTTTTTTGCAACTGTTCCAGTATGACAAATTTAAAACTATGGCTTGGGAATTACTTTAAGTGTTTAACTAAAGTACTGGTCTGTTTATGTGTATGCATATTATAAATGTGTTCATACAGCCGTTGTTTAAATTTTCGCCCAGTCTTTTCCACATAATATGCAGGACAAGAGCTGCATTTTGCAGCATAAACCACTCCTGTTGTTTGGCATGAAAGGCGACCAGAAAGTATAATACACTTGGAACCCAAGTGCACCTGGTTACATTCCAAAATAAACTTGCACTGTGAACACATTCCACACTTTGTCATTTTCTGCACAGGCTGCATATGTAAAAGGGATAAACTGTCACACATCCCGCCTAAATACAAAATCAGGAAAATTACCATTTTTTCCATTAGCTGTTTATCTGTTCTAATAAATGCCCAATTTTTATTAATCATATCTATTATATTTTACTATGGGCATTGAATGTAGAAATAAATGCATTTCTTGTATTTTTTGCTTGTTGCACACCACTTTTTCATTGTGGAAAAGGTGTCACCCTATTGCCTGATGCCATTATTCCTATAGTTTCATTTTGGATACTATTTGTAGAAGAAGAAACTTCTCCATAAGCTTTACCAAATGACCTGGCATGATGGTTTTGTAATAAGGGAATGTACTGGTCTGATAGCCTCTTCTTAATTATTTCAAATTTTATATTGTTAACCATCTGCACCGGGTAACCCCTGTTCACAAACATATTGCCTATAAAGTGTACTTCATTTAAAAAGTCAAGCATATCAGTTACCATTCTGGTGGCCTGTACCATCTGTCCCTTTATAACAGCTTTTTTGACATGGTATGGGTGGTTACTTGTAAAATGCAAGTATTTATTTGAATATGTTTTTTCCTAAAAACACAGGCTTTTAAACAAGCTTCCATTCTAGTTAATTCTACATCCAAGTAGGTTATAGAGTTCACACCTAACTGGTATTTAAACTTCAAAAACTCAGTTGTAGTATTTAAAGATTGTACAAAGTCTGGTATTAAATCAACATGACCATCCCAAGCAATAAACAAATCATCTAAAAAATGGACATACATCCTAACATACTTGAAAAAGTCATTATTAAATAAATAAATAATGCAATTCCCATACTAACATAACCACATTTGCATATAATGGCCCACCAGGTGAGCTCATGGCTACATCCATTACTTGTTTAAAATACTGTCCATCATAATACAAAAAGTTGTTATATAAAACCATTTCAGGTAAATGTGAAATTGTATTTATCTTATCCTGTTCAACATGTACATAGTAAAATATTCAGTAAACCATCCTATCCCAGTAATGTGAGAGATGCAGGTAAACAAGTCTTTTACATCAATTGTCAGAAAAAAATCCCTCTCTGAATTGTTGTAAGTCATTACATTTCACCAAAAAATCCCAAGAATCCCGAAAAAGATGTTTAACAGGAACCAAGTAATGTTTTAGTTGTTCATCAATAAATTTTGCTATATAATACGTCTTTGAGGAAGTACCATCAACAATGGATTGAAGGGGGGGGGATTATATAAGTCTTTATGTCATTTTGGCACACCAAAAATTGTGGCCAACTTATGAGCTGTATTACAAACATAATTATATTGCTCCACATACAGCTGACCCTGAGTTAACATATCATATATAAAACAATCTACTCCATTATTAATTGGAAATATTGACTTCATTAAGGGATGCCTCAACATAAGAGTTCTCATATAACAGTTGGAGCATGCGTTGGTTATAGTCCACCTGGTCCATAATGATGACACCCCCCTCCTTTATCAGGCTGCATAAATCGAAGTGAGCTTGATTTTTTAATTTATTTATTTATTTTACATTTGTTGACTGGGATAGTCCAACTGGATACATGTCCATTTTCAGTGGAGGCCCGGGGAGAAAACCTCCAAGGTAAAAACAATGTCATCCATTAGATTACATTGCACAGATGTTAAGTTAAAGAAACAGGTAGGGTATTGTTTTCAAGCAATTGTCTCAAATCCAGTTCACATGCATCCTCAAAGGTTTTTAACATAGGATGCAAGTCAGGGTTGAAGGTACTGGGGATGCATAAATTTGTTGGTACAGAATAACTGTTGTTAAAATAAACAAACAAGTTCATCTTTCTGACATATAATTTCAAGTCTAGTAAAGATTTAGACACATCAGCTCTTCTCATAGGTATAAATGTCAGGCCTTTACTGAACAAGTCTGCATGAGCCTGAGTTATATTGTAACTGCAAAAGTTATATATGCTAAGATCCCCGGTACAGTTTTTTTTATAACAGACAAAGAATTAGATGCACATAAGTCACCTACCAGTTCCTTTGGTTCCTGTCCAAGGAATGGGATATCCTCCTCTGATGTTGGTTCGGTGGATAATTCACAGACCTGTAGTTGTAATTCACCCTCTTGTTCTGGATTTGTTCCAACCACTGCACCCCAGGCTGGTCCAAAGGGGCCTGCTGATTAGTGAAAACCTGGCCATTTTCATCTCCACAGTTGGTATTCTGATTGTCGGAGAAAGAAACAGTCCTTTGTTGCCCTTTGGGTGGACTGGGTATACTTTATCATTTAAATAATCAAGTCTGTCCCTTTCCAATTTGCAGTTTTTCCGTTGGTTTATGGTTTATGGCTTTGCTCATATTGCCTGTTTTCGAAAAAATTCTGTCATACTGCACTTTAAATTGATGAAAAGCATTAGCTTGACTAATAGTTTCATCCATAGTCTTAATTGTTGAATATAGCTCATCCATTTCATTAGAATTATAGCAAACCAACAGTTCCATTAGCTCACAGCCATGTCTGTCATACATACTGAGTAAATCTTTATGTAATGGTGAATTCTCCACTAAACCAGTAGGGTACTTCCAGTACCGCAGGCCCTTTGGGACCTGCCTATGCTTAATGCATTCTCTAAAATACACATTTTCATGAAAAAGTTTATGATATCTGGTTAAAAGTTCATGATACAGTGTTAAATTACCTTCAATAGCTGTTTGGTGGGCCATACCACCTGGAGTTGAAGGCACTGCTGAATTAAGCCACTGTTCCAGCCTCGAGTTGTTTGTAACATTTGCAGTTCCAGATGAATTAGATACATTGTATCTTACTGCAGTCTGGGCTTGCAAATGTTCCTGCCCAGGTGGAACACCATCAAAAGATGAATTGGAAGGTTGCATATGTGAATTCAGCTCTCCTGAGCCATTCTGCAGGCCACCATTTACTGTGTTTTGCGAATGTTGAGTCAGTTGCTGTATTAGCAAAGTTAAGTTATTAACAGAAGTTTGCAATTGATCAAACTCTGTTTGTGAGACATGCCTTGTATTCATCTGTGGACTGTCTTCTGCCATATTAACAACCAGCAACAAACAAGAACCAAAAACTGAGAAAATAGTAATAATCCAGAACACAGAATTCACGAGAAACACACTATTTTAAAACACACCTTTTAAAACTTTATTCCATTAAGCGCTTTCGACAAGAAAATACCAGTCTTCTTCAGATATTCAAAAATCATGTGACAAACTCTTTTATAGCCCAACCCAACCACTTGAGTCTTAAAGACATAGCATTATAAAACAACAACATATTAAAATTAAATACGTTTAACAATACATTTTTAAAAACATTTATATAAATATTTATCTATAACTATCTATCAAAGGTTTTTAATTTGAACTCACAAGAAATAAACACTACACCATTTAGCCCTGGATAAGCAAATGCATTCAAGTGTAAAATTTACCACAACTTTCTATGTTCTAAAAAAATACCCCATGGTCCCCCGATGGGGGATTTTTTGCAACTGTTCCAGCATGAAAATTTAAAACTATGGCTTGGGAATTCCTTTAAGTGTTTAACTAAAGCACTAGACTCTTTATGTGTATGCATATAATAAATGTGTTCATAAACCCATTGTTTAAATTTACGCTCAGTCTTTCCCATATAATACGCAGGACAAGAGCTGCATTTTGCAACATAAATCACTCCTGAGCTGAACTCTCACTTAGCAGTCCCCTATCCCTCTTTTCCAATAGTCTGATATCAATTCCTGGTAAAGATGTGAGTCTCTAACCTGCATTCTAAATGTCTGCTTGGCCTAATCCCACTCTACTAACTTTCCCTAAATAATTATTAGCTCCCAATACCTTGGTTCCTTTTCCAAATTTCTTCTGTAAAGTCCAGCCCCATCTTGCCAGTTTTCTATACCCCTACTCATAATCAGCCCTATTGCCAAAATCTCCTTGAAGCATTCCTATGTTGGCTTACATCCTGTAATACTTTCTGTAATTGTATGAATGTAATGTTATGCATGTTTGCTGTTACTCTCCTTAAGGATCTATATTAAAAATCCTACTCTGCCCTTATTTCTTGAACTACCCCCTTCATCATTATACCTTTCTACTCGGATTCATAAAGAATAGTAGTCATGCAATAGTCACAAGACAGATATATAAATGACAATGGTAAAAAAAGGTTAACATTAACTAAGAAACATAATTTGTATGTTATGAATGAGAAGAATAACCAGAATAATATATGCTTACAACTCAAGTACACATAAATCTTTGATAGACTATGTAATTCTAGAATATAAGAATAAGGACAGCTATTGCTCACAAGCTGATATCAGAACAGGAAAAAGCCTCTCTACTGTTAAATATTACATTTAAAAATTGGCTTAAAATCAGTTAACAGTTGAAATTAACCTGTATAGAGAAGAAATAAATATTATTCAAGACAATATATGCACAGTTGTCAGTCAATTAGCATGAGTGACAGACACAATTAATTTGTCAAAGAGAATTAAAAAAAGTATTACTGAAAAAAAAATCAGGGAAGATGTGATGACCGTGCCATGGCCCAGCAATCAAGGAACCTCAATCCTCACCACTAACACCAGGGAGGTCGTCTCCTAGAAGAGGAAAGGATAGCTAATACACACAGTAAAGCACAATTTCCCTTAAGTGCACACAGATAACACAGTCAGTCTGGGGCTGGTTGCTCCCTTGCTCACCAGGTCCCCAATAAGACTCCCCACTGGCACAGCTACAGGGTCCAGGTCTCAGCCTAACTGGGCAAACTAAAACCTCCAGTACCGTCTCTGTCCAACCAGCGCTTCGTGTCCCTGCCAAGTAGCTGACACAACACACACACACACTTTGAGATAAGTATGTATACAGCTTCACAGACACTCCTGGGAAAGGCTGATGCAGATTCTCCAGCTGTGCCCCTTTACCCAGACTATATGGTAGTAATTACGGCCACCACCCAGTTAATAATATCATCTACTAAAAGGTCCTTAAAAGGGTGTCCAATTATTTCTGTGCAATATTATTATCCAATAGTAATGTGACTATACAGTCTAAGGCTTATCAGAGTGGCCTATTACAATAAACTCTATATAAATATGCAATGTACTCTAGAGCTTATCTCTACACAAACCAGCCACAGGTAGAAGGGTTTAAAAATATTTAATAATAAATAATTAAAACACAAGACAAAACTACTACAACACAGAGATATCTAAGAGTTCAGAGATCACACAGAAACTTAAAATAATACAGTAGGACAGGTCTGATTTCAAAGAAAAATACCTAATTAATGTTTACTAGCTTTAACTATTCCTACAAGAAATCACACTGCTAGAAACTTACATGTGAGCATAAGCAGAGTGCTGGTAAGTTGGATATCAAGATTAAAATGCTTTTTGTTCTCTTGTGAGAAATAGTATTTAAACAGTACTAACAAACATGTTTGCTGGGTCCTTCCCCAAATTACATAATTTTTGACACTTAGGTTTTCCAAGGCAAACAAACTGCATTATTTAGCAATCTAACACCTGCACAGAAACGTACAACAATAGAAGACATTTCACATGTATAGTCTAACAATTATTCCTTAAGTTAAGACAATAGGAAGAATGTGTTCAGCTAGCCGCTCTGGCACCATTTTTTAGATAATTGTACTTTCAAAGACATTTGAAATGATTGGCTTGGTTTTCCTTAAAGCAGATGGCAATGTTGCAACCTTCTTGAAGTTCACATATTACAGTGTTTTCTTTCATTTAAAAACACAAGCCTGTATTTTACATTTATTTATACAAATGATAGAATTATATATTAAATTATATTTGCCTAGGCTGGCAGCCTTTGCCCATCTCTCCCCACTCATCACATCATGAATCAATGAGTTAAGAATGCTCAAAGGGAGGCACTGTTTTTATCAATATTAAAAAAATAAGAACAGACCTGGAAGCTGGAACAGCTGGAATTTTTATTTATTTTATTTATTATTTATTTTATTTTACATTTGTTGACCGGGCTAGTCTAACTGGACAAAATATCCGTTTTCAGTAGAGGCCCGGGGAGAAAAGCTCCAATTACATGAAGTAAACAAAATCATTAACATTAAAAAATCATTAGCAAAATACCATAAGTTCAAGGGTAGACTTATACAAAATTAATGGAAACAAAAAAAATATCAAGCAGAACAATATTCAGAAAAATAGTTGGTAAATAACAGAATTACAGGGTAAGCAACATTCAGCAGTTAGATACAAACAAATTTAAGATGTGATAATATGGTGGAGAGAAAAAGAAAAATGTTAGCGACATTCTCAAAGATAATACTGTCAAAATTTAAACATAAGTCTTTAGAGGGACAGTTGGGCAAGGTGGGGAAGTTGGGAGTAGTAGAGGAGTAATTTCAGTCAGGGTTAGCACAAGGACACAGCCATTGAGTTTTAAGATGTTCTTTGATATGTCTTTTGAAAAGGGATGTAGAGTCGAGGTTTGTAATTTCCTGAGGTAGTTGATTCCAGATCTTCCCGACAGAATTTGAAAATAATGAGTCCCCAGCTTTATTCTTTGATTTGGTCAAGGCTACAAGGAGTTTATTAGCTGAGCGTAGTGTGGCTAGGTTTTTATAAGGTGAAATCAGTTTTGTAAGGCTAGGGGTAGCATCAGGAAAGTAAAGGGTTTTATGAATGATAATAAGTTGTTGATAGAGTAATTGGTTGTTGATTTCTAACCAATCTAGTTGCTTAAGGTTAAGACAATGGTGGGTTCTGAAAGGGGTAGCAGTAATGAATCTAGCAATGCTATTGTAACAGGTAGAAAGTTTGGTGATGTTATTTTTGGACAAGTTTGTATATATAGCAGAGGCATAGAAAAGGGTGGAGATCAGGTGTGTCTGGGCCACTGTTTTTCTAGCAGTTGGTGTAAGAAAGGGTTTAATTCTGTAGAGAGTACCAATTTTTTTGTTAACTGATTTAATGGTATTGTTAATGTGGTCATCAAAATTAAGATGGTTGTCAATGGTTACACCTAATAGTCGAGTGGTCGATCTGGACTAATACAGGTAGTGTTGTTGGAGGAGATAGTGAAGAAAGGTGTTGGTGATTTGTTTGTAGGGGTAAAGAGAAGAAGTTTTGTTTTTGGGATTAAGAAGGAGGGATTGTTCCATAAACCATTTTTCTACATCATGGAAGACTGTTTGGGTGAGGGACTGGAGGGAGGTGACGTTATTAGCAGCACAGATTAGAGTTGAGTCATCAGCATATTGAATGCAGATGGCTTGGGGTATATTCAGATGAAGGTCATTAATAAATAAAGAAAAAGAAGGGGACCTAGGATTGAGCCTTGTGGAACCCCAATGTTTACTGGAAGTAAGGAGGATAGAGTGTTGTTCCATAGCACTGCTTGTTGCCTATTTTGGAGGTAACTCCTGAACCATTGAAGAGTTTGTGAGCCAAGTGAATAGAGATTTAGCTTGTGCAGAAGTATGTTATGGTTAACCATATCAACGGCCTTTGACAGGTCTAAGAATAATGCTGATGAGAAGAGATTGTTGTTCCTATTATTATTTATGGCATCAGAGAAGGAAAGGAGGGCAGTTGTAGTACTGTGGGAAGGTCTAAAACCATGTTGACTATTGGCTAGAAGTTTGTTTTGTAGTAGGTAGTTAAGAATTTGTTTATGTATGCATCTTTCCATAATTTTAGCTAATGGGCTGAGTAAGGCAATAGGGCGAAAGTTTGAGAGCTCAATAGAGGAGCCCCCTTTATGTAGAGGTATTATATAAGATATTTTCCATGAGGTGGGGATTTTTCCTTCAGAGACAGTCCTATTAATAAGAATGGATATGGGGTAGTAAATAGCTTCTGCAGCTATTTGAAGGTATTCTGATGGGAGTTGGTCAGCGGATGGGGTGCAAGGTTTAAGTTTCTTAAGAAGTTTATAAATAAGGGATGAAGGAACTGGCTGAATATAAAAGGTATTGGATGAGGTGTTAGAGGTATTAGGTAAGGAGGTAGTGGAAGAGGGTAATGAATTAGCTAGTGTTTGAATGGCTTCTGTAAAATACTTGTTAAAGGCATCTGGGATCAGGGTGGAATTGTTGAGGTTAAAGCCTGAAGGGCTAGGAGTAGTTGAATGGCCTGATTTAAGAAGTTTGTTATTACCTGTCCAAATTATTAGTATGGATTGTTGATTAGTTTGTTGGAGGTGAAGATAATATTCCTTTTTGTCAGAAAGAGTATCCTTCTTAGTGGCATTTCTTAATTGTTTAAAGAGTAGGTGATCAGATGTACTTTTGGTAGTTCTCCATTTGGCCCAAATTTTGTTTCTAAGGAGCATTTTTGTTTAGTTTGCTTAGTAAGCCATGGGGCTACTTTCGTCTTATCCTAGTAGAACGAAGGAGCATGATAGTCAAGGATTTTTAAAAAGTTGGTATTGAAATAGGCCACTGCTTCGTTTAGTTCGAGGGTAGTAATTGGAGACCAGTCACATGCATTCAATTCAGTCAGAAACTTATCAGGGTTAAAGTGTTTGTTTGAGCGAGACATCTTTAGTTTATGGGTAGTTGGGATATGCAATTTTTGTCTAATAACATATGTGAGCATATGGTCACTAATATTATCGGGAAGAGTTCCTGGTGAGTACATGTTTGGGTGGTTATTAGTAAGAATCCAGTCAAGAGTTGTTTCTTTTTTAGTGGGTTTATGGATTCTGGTTGGAGTGTTTATTAATTGAGAGAAGCCAAAAAGATTTATATGACTGGTGGGGTGCTGGGATGAACAGGTCTTCCAGTCAATGTTGAGGTCACCAAGTATTATGGTTTCCTGAGGTAGTTGGTTAGAAAGTGAACTAAGTAGGTCTTCTAGAATGTGAGTATTATTTCCAGGGGGAAGGTACATACAAATTAGATAAATCGATTTATTGTTGTTAATATTTAGCTTGATAGATAATATTTCAGCTTTGGAGTCTAGTGATGGAAGTTGGTTATAGAGGGTGATTTGGAGATTAGATTTATAGATAATAGCAATGCCTCCACCTTTCTTCCTTATGCGGTCACGTCTAAGTATATTATAGCCAGGAGGGGTAATTTCCTGATCTTGAATAGAGGGTTTTAGCCAAGTTTCAGTAAGACATAGTATATCAAATGCATGTAAGTCAAGTAGTGAATGGAGGTGATGGATTTTGTTATTTAAACTTCTTATATTAAGTTGTGCTATGAGTAAGGAGTTGGCTTTAGTACATGATGATGTTATCCTTGAAGTATTATTATTTAGATTAAAATTATTATTAGTATCGGGACCTGGGTTAGGATGAATATCTCCATGTAGGAGGAGCTTGTGCTGGGAACAAAAATGGAATTTAAGGGATTTCGGTGAGTTGTATAGATTCTTTTTGTTGAGGAAGCATGATATATGAGTTGTTCTGTGGTATTTAGGAAGTAGAAAGTTAGAGGTACAGGTTATGTTACTATGGGTAAGGGTATTGAAAAAAGAGGTTGGTAAAGTTTGTTGGAGGTGAGGGTTTTGCTCATGTAGAGTGATATTTTCAAAGAAGGTACAATAATAGGGTATGGATAGGGAGGCTATAGTAGTGGTAAGGAGTAGGATAAATGTGAAGTAAGCTTTGAATATAGGAGACATGATATTGAGTAAGAGACAGGTGAATATAGCTAGTAAGAGAATGTGAGTTTAAGAACAAATAGAGATGAGTTAGCTTATAGAGAAAGGAAATCAGAGTGAATGGGAAAAAGATGAAGAAGAAAATGGAGAAAGAGGAGATAAGCAGAGGTTATAAGTTACAGTTAGGTACTATAGAATAGGAGGATGAAAATATGGCAAGGCCAGGAGAAAGGAGAGTGTAGAAATAGGTGAGAAAAAAGATGGAGATAAGTTGGTGATGAAAAAGAATGGGAGGCAGTAGTAGAGATAGTGATTGCTGGGGGTTGGTTGGGTGAATCTTTAAGAAAAGCTAAAATAGATTATAACAGGTTAATCAAAATTAGAAGAAATGTCTACACAAAAAATACTGTAATAAATGCTATTAGTTATAAACTCTATGGATAACAGATTACTCTGGAAACTGATGATAAATGGGTTTTGAATACAAAGATTTATGGGACAGTAGCTTGTTAATGGTAAAAAATGGGCACATTTTTTCAAGAACATATGCTACATGATGTTGTTGAATATACAGTCCCTGCTGAAGTTAGAGAAGTTCCATGATGAGCAAGATAAAAGTGAAATAAGTTAAAGATGCAATTAAAAGTTTAAAAAATAATAAAGCTGCCAGTCCAGAAAAAAACTTACAAAATTACTGAGCATCTTTTGGCTAATGTATTAGGGCAGGTAATCAAGGAGGATTGTTTTTTTTTTCTAAACACTTTAAAGAAAAGAATGATAGTACTAATCTTTAAATCTTTCTGGATACTTTTCTTACAATATTCTCTACAATAACATTACATCATTTAAAAGCAGATTTGTAGGATAGGATTACTAAGATTGCAGTATGCATACAGTTTGTCAAAAATAGATCTGTGTTACAAGCTTGCTATGTCCTAAAAAACTTGTATATATTGTATTAACCAGGCAGATACTGATCTTGGTCTTCCTAGTGGTTGAATCTGTCATTGATAATTTCTTTGACAGTTTGCATTAAAAAAAGATTATCCAATTCAGTTAATATGTACAATTACAGATACAGAACTATAGAGTAATAATCAGGTAGTCTCCAAATCTCAAAAAAGAGAGGAAATGTACTTTCCCAGATCAAAAGAAAGTAAGGAAAGGTTGTATATGGTTGCCTTAGCTTTTTCTGATTTACATAAATAAATGTTTAGAAGGATGCTCCATGGAAATTCTAATGGTAATCAACTGAAATATTGTGACCTACCACAATGTGTCCTGAAATATATATGCACTAAGTCTGAGATGGCCAATTCTCAGAATATTCCTTTTTCTCTGATGTATGGCAATCTCAGAGTTAGTATATATACCTTCAGGCTGTGTGGGTTGCAGAAGGGTTTGCCCACTGAAAAAAGACGTTCAAAGGAGAAGACCAATGTTTAAGATCTACTCTTCTGCATATCCAGTGTTTTTTTATTTTTATGAGTGCCAGTATTCCAAAAGGGAACCGAATTAATAACACGCCAAAGATTTGCTCTACATATTGTCTATGATTTATTATAGAGACAATATTGTACTACTATTACTTAATCATTCCAGGCTGAAAGCACAGTTAGTTAAGAAAAATACAAGGACAGTGATTTGAAGATGAATGTATTAAGGAATAAATATAAAATCATTAAAGGAAAGAACTGTCAACCACATTAAATAATCAAAGGATGAAAATGACTCATAGTCACAAATATAGATGCCTAGTGCTTAGTGGCACTCTTAGATGTAATTAACATATTCATTAAAATAGAAAAATAACTTCATGAAATATATCATCATGATAAAAAAAATAGTGACTATAGCAGCATTAAAGAAAGCAATTATATATAAAACTAATAGTTTAGTAGTGCATGGATCAGACATATGAGGTCATGTTTATAACGGGCCTATATCACATAGTCAAAAGCGCAAAACATCAAATGCCTCTTCATTGATCCCTATTCGTTGAACTCTGACTCCCTCTAACTATCATTTCCGCAAAGTTTTTCCATGGTAAGTAACCAGTGGGCCAACATACTGATCGCATCAAAAACAGCAAAATTTAAAACCCACACTGGTGAGGGGGGCTATGTCCCCACACCCCCCCAACTAAATATTCCAACTCCAAGTTCATACTACAGTGGGGAAAAGGGCAAATCCCCAATGATGGCCCACTGGTTACTTATCATGGGAAAAACTTTGCAGAAACAATTGTTCGACAGATTCAGAGTTGTACGAAAAGGGATCGATGAAGAGATGTTTGATGTTTTTCACTTTCAATAATGTGATATAGACCCATTTATAACAATTGGGTTGCACAGAAGGAATATAGGCTGGATAGATATCTCTTTATTTTGCCAGGATCACTCCCTATATGCTACCACACTGAAGAATTTTCCAGAATGGGAAAAGAAATCCTAAATTAAAATGTCATCTTAACTACGTAGATAAGAAGGATGAAAATGCCAGAAGGAGAACTAATAAAGATAGCATTAAAGGAGACAGAGAAGTAGTAACTATCTCTATAAATTAGAAAACAATCCAGAAGACCATGTAAGACTTGTCCTAAAAATAAGCATCAAATGCCACCTATGTTAGAAGGCTAATTAAAAGAGGGTATGAGCAGGATAGGGATTATATAAGGAAAAAGTAAATACTCTGATTCCTTTGATAGGTAAATAGCTAATGTCAATAACTCCAAATATTTATCTGTCATTCATACATAAAAATATTAAAAATGTACTTAAAATTCCAACTTGAATAGTATGAGGGCAATACTTTAGTTAAAATGTTCACAAGCAATTTTGGAAAGAATATCAAATGATATTTGACACAAGTTTTACTGAATTGTGAGGTGTACAGAGATCTTAGGGAAATCATTCTTTTGAACATTGTAGGCTTATGCTATCAAGTATTCATAGGTTCATAGGTTCATACTAGGCTATCTGCCCAAGGGCATTTATAAGCCTAGCCCATAGTTATGTGGCTTTCGCTTTAGTTTGAATAAAACTATGCCTATTATTTTGCTGTGCCTCTGTCAAGCAGTGACACTGAAGTAATCCCTGGGGTATATCTGCGATCTCCCATCCATTGGTCAAGATTCCTCTTGAACAAGGCCAGCGAGGTGCTCTGCCTCACATGTACCGGGATTTTGTTCCACAGCATAGAGAGTCTCTGGGTGATGAATCTGTCCCTCCAGCACGTTCTATTAATAACCGTGTCAAGGTTTAAGTCTCCGCTTGTGGTTCTGAGGGATCTAGATTTTTTGAGGTGAAGCATATTCATCAAATCTGGGTTTGACATGGCCTTATATGTCAGGCGCAGGTCACCTCTGAGCAAGCGGTATGAGACTGAATAGAGCTGGAGTTCTTTCAGTCGGGCAGCATAAGACATATTTTTGAGACCCTTTATCCTTTTATCCATAGGGTTAAATTATTAGGTTCTATGTGACCTATTATTTACAAGATCAAATAAGTACACAATATGGAAAACTGTTAATCTTGTATGTAATACAGATAAAGTAAGATAAGAAACAATAGAAAATAGGAAGGAGAGAATGTAGACTCAAATGAGGATACATAGGTATATAGTTTTATCCAACCTGAGTATACACTTATTTTATGGTTTTTATAATTCATTTTTATTAGTATTGTGTACAGATTTTATTCATTTATTGACTGAAACATGAAATTAATCTGAATTTGAACTGTACTGTAAAATAGCCAACAACAACCCTACTGATACAAAGTTTTTGTGTTTATAGATAATATTAGTGAAACGTGTCTCAGAGATTGCCCCTTCTTTGGAACAGGCTTCCTATTCACATTAAGCAGAGCCCTTCCATGGCTGTCTTCAAGTGAAATTTGGATAAATGGATGGAGAATCACAAATTCACACCTGGGGTAGCTCCTATGTCCCTTATGGACAGGAGTAATCTGTAAGATACTCAAGGCATAGGCACAAACCCATGCAGTCTTCTTGCTCCTAGGGGGCATATACCGGGTAAAATGGGATTATATTAGCGGGGCGTGTAAGGGCTCTTAAGCAGTTAGCCTAGTAATCTTCTATGAAACTATAAGAAATGCTCATAGAAAACATCACAATGGGTCTATATTATAACATCGAAGTGTCAAAACGTCGAATGTTATTACATTGAACCCAAAAACCATGAAAGCTGAAAACCCCAAAGACAGAGAACAGCGACTTTTTTCCCTGGGAAAAAAATTGCTGTTCCAGTACAAAACACGAAACACACAAACAATACAAACTATTTCTAATGTGGGGGGCTTCACCCCCACACCCCTCCTACTTAAATATACCAACTCTGAGATCGCACCACAGTGGAGGAAATAGCGAAGCCGTGGAAACTGCCCACTGAATTCTTTCCCTGGGAAAGAATTCAATGTTCCGCGGCTTCAATATTGTCAGTCTTTGAGGTTTCCAGTTCAGTGTTATAACATTCGAAGTTTTGACACTTCAGTGTTATAATATAGACCCCATCACAATATATAACTCTGGTGAAAGCACACAGAAATTCAGTGGCATTCCTTTATGTTTTTTATAAGGCTTGGCATTTTTATTAGCAAGAGTCTCCTTGTTATGCTTACTCTTTTAAAAAATTTCTGTAGGCCTATTGCCTGTTTAATTGCATTAAAAAATGGTTGGTTATACCACTATGTGTACTACATGTGAATATTTTTATGTGCGGAAAAATGAAAGCAAAATGTTGTAAGCTTATACTTAAACAGTGGTGTGCCATTAAGGCAAAATGCAAAACTATACTTCTCTACAAACACTCTATGGGAACTAAATTAAATAGTTTCTTTTCTTTGATAATAGATTTTTTACTGATGCCTTTATGAATGATGACAGAGACATGGCTAGAACAAAAAGAGCTACAATGTTAGGGCAAGCAAAATGTGGGTCAGCAACTTGGGTTCAAAAACTGTCTGAGAATTAGGAGATTATTTAAACTGCAGACCTTATGATGAGATAAATTTATTCTTACTACTGTTTCAACACTAGAATGGGTGGCTAAAAACTTTTATGTTTAAGCACACAAGTTATGTTTTCATTTTGTAACCATCTGAAATGTTGGAACCCACTTTAATGAGACTCATAATATAGAAACTGAAGGGCAGTGTGTTGGTACTTAGCATTTTGAGTACCAGTAATTTATTTGGGAGACTTTCACTTGTTTTGATTTGTACCAATTTATGCTTATTAATTAATTTGATCATTTACTGCTTTTCTTCTTTACTTAATAGTGTTTGAGAACAACTTCTTTCTATTCAATGTTAAATTCAGATTTAGCACAAAATAAAATCAGCATTTCATCTGTTTTACAATTCTCAGAGGAGGCATGTAACTATCTCTATGATAACATAACTATATATACAATTAGAAACGTGTACCAATTCAGTTCAATATTACAGCTTTCTTAGAAATGGTTTTAACTTCTCTCTGTTTTATGTGTTTTCCATTTTTATTTGTAAAATAAATCACTTTCATTGTTTATCTAATATTGTGGAAAGTTTGGACCAAAATGCAATTTATTTTGGACTTTGTCACTTTTAGTACCTGTTAATTTATACTATTTTTGCTAAGTTAAATTCAATGAATAATAGAAGAGAACTTTATTTCCATTTTCTTGTAATTATTTTCCTTGATACTGTTAATAAGTGGCAAATGAGATTAATATGATTTTATTTATGCAGGTTGGTACTGGTATGTTATCTAAAACTAATGTCTAAGATTAAAGTTATCTGTTTAAAGTATTTAACAAAAATCACTGGAAACTTTCCATAGAGCAATGTAAAGAAGAACAGTCATAAAGAACATGATTCCAGTCTGCCTTAGTTTCCATATTATGTTCTCACCATATTCCTTTATTACCTTTTGTGATCTTCATTCATTCAGGTTTGTAGAATTTTCTATGAATAGCTCACCATATACATATATTCCAGAATGGTGAGGTTGTTGTTTTTGCTACTGATTCTATGAACAGCTGTCATTATCTTTTAGTCCACAGTCTTTATTTTGAAATAGTATATCCAAAATACCTCTTTCATGCCGTCTTTATGTTCAAGTCTGAAAGTACTGATGTGATCTTTTTATTGTTGCATAATATATAATATATGTATTCCAGAATTTTTTGTACTCTAAGTAATTGTTTTGTAATTGTCGCACCATGGTTATAATGTATTTTTTTTTTACTTTGTATACTTAACTTTTCTCTTCATCCAGTGGTATTTTTAAACACCTTTATTGGATTATTACTTTTGACATTGGTAAACTTACATTTATATATAAATTAATTAAATCATATTAACAAGTTAACATTTACAAACATGATACACCACATATAATGTTATATATCCTATAATCTAGGCAACATTAAACAAATTGTTCAGTTCCTATCTTCTGTTAAACCCCATTCCTCCTCCAAAACATTTTTTTCTGTGTGCAATGTTCCCACAGTTTCCATTTTTTCTAAGTAATTTACTCCTAGTCTTTTCTAAAGATCCCAGCTCCTGTTCTTTTATCTCTGTTACAATATTCACTACTTTAAGCACAGTTGGTTTAGTAACTGCATTTTGGCAACCACTGGACTTAAACCTAACAAGACTTTAGTTTTCCTAATAAATCCAGATCCTGTATCCCAGCTCACAAAAAATCATTTTCATAGTTACACTCATTTGCTCATCCACTATTCCCAACAGAGTACTCTGTAGGGATTTTTTTTTTAAAGTCTGCCAACTCATTACATTCCCAAAACATATATTCCCAGTTGCATCTTTCTTCCTCATCATACCTCCAACATTTTCCATCTTCCTGAGGAAAACTTCTTTTAATTCTTTGGAGTCTGCTTGGGGTAGAAAAGTAACTGTGCAAGCACTTTCAGGCAAAAATACTAAATCTTCCAGACTTTGTTTCATATTTGGGAGATATGCATATGTCCTCACACTGAGGGTTTTTTTTTTTTTTGTTTGTTTTGTTTTTGTTTTTTGTAAATTGCATATCTAGTCTCTCTTCCCGATGTTTTCTGACCTCTTTTGATTCATACAGTTATTGTGCAATATTTTATATGTCCTACTAATTTTCCCTTTTTTAACAGAAGCTTCTGTTCTAGATTTAATTAAAAAACTCAACCAGTGCAGGTCTTTCATTTAGGATTCCCCATATCCCTTTCCCTTAGTCTATACTCTGATACCAATAAATTATAGGAAAGGCTGTTTTGAGTATCTTGAAAACAATTACTTTATCTCAGAATGTCACTTCCCTTCCATTCTATCATTTTCTAGGTATTCCCTCAATTAATCATACTGTTGGTAAAAGTATATGCTGCTTAAAAACAATCTTAAATTCTATATGTTTATGCATAAAATATTTTTTATGTATTTTTTTTCAATAGCAATTTTATTATTTTGCGCACCAAATACAGTCTAGGTTGTACACATATGTAAAACAATTCCTTCTCGGTTACACATAAATTCAGCTAAAAACTACTAAACTCAACTATTCTAGATCCAGTAATGATTTACAATTATACAAAATTGCTACAAAGGCTAAAGTGAAAAAAGTATGAGAGAACAAAACAAAAGAATTTGGTCTTACTTCATGCATTAAGGTGAGATATTGTTATGTCTGGTATTACTTGAGAGAGAGATGTGCTTTATAAACTTCTACCTCTCGTATAATTATTGTAGTTGAATGGGCCAAAACAAACCCTTTATCATGTGTCCAAGATATGATCAAAGAGTAACTTCCAGCATTTCTGATAATAAACTCTTTTATTGCATTCCTTATAATAAGTTTTTGAGAGGAGATATATGTTGTTGTCATATTTCTAAAACCATTCCATGAAGGTTTAGTATGATCTAACCAATTTTTGGTAATGTACAGTTTGATTAGAGCACACAGAGTAATTAGAATGTGAAGTTCCAATCTGGTTAGTTTTAATTCAGTTATATGGAGAATGGCTAGTTCCCAAGATAGGGTTGATTTATGATATCCCATCTTTTCTAATTGTACCTTAAGAGAACACCACAAACTTTGGGAATATTTGCAGAACCATAGTATATGTAGGAGATCTGCTTGCGGGAATAGGCAGCAAGTGCAAGAGGGTGGGGGTTTTGAATCAAATTTATTCAAAATCATGGGGGTATAATAGGCATTATTATTGATCATTAGTTATGTGTATATCAACTTCTTAAATGGAGATATGTTAACTGTAAGGTTTATTGATTTAAGTTTTTGCTCTTCTGTGAGTGTGTTTCCCCCATCATCCCAGTATATGGAGTAGAGTATCAAATTTTCATACTTAATGGCATTAACCATTTTATAGGTGTTGGAGAGTGCTTTTTTCCCACTTTGTAAACTGCCCATAATATCTAAAAGTCTGTTTACCTCAACCTCATTTATAATTGTGTTCCTGGTCATTAATGTGATGATCTCCCTGATCTGGTGTAAGATTATGGTATATTTTTTATTAACCTTTAGGGCTTCCCGTAGTTCTTGTAATGATTTCCCTGTATGTTTATAAATATCCCACAGTATACAATCCTTGATTAGTGGGTATTCTGTTAGATTTAACATTTTATTATTTATTTTGAGGTTTGGGTTTAGATGAAAAGGTTGAAGAAGAAAAAGGACTTCATCCAGTTTTAAGGTTTTAATAAAATCCTGAAAAGTTGTAATATTTTGCTTTACTGTAGTGTTTAACTTGAGATTCTTTATGTTATCTTGAGATATGTAGGGGATGGATTTGGGATTTATATTTTCCTTGAGTAAATGTTGATGCCAAATCCTGACCCATGTTAGAAACGACATTTCTTTGTCCGCAGAAAAATTTGAAATTAGGGTCAGCCTGATAGATGAGATGATTTTGTGATAAAGTTGAAAGTCGGGCAAATTTAAACCACCTTTTTCTTTGGATCGGTTAATTTTAAATAACTTATCCTAACAGATTTGGGATACCAAATAAACTTAGCAAGTTCCATGTTAATTCTGTGAAAAGGGTAGTTTGGAATTACTGAATTTGATGCATTAAAATGTTATAATAGCCTTGGTAAAACATTCATTCTAATTATTGCTGCTTTAGACATCGTGGATAATTTCAGTTGTCTCCATCTGTTCAGGTCTGATGTAATGTTGGACCATAATTTCCTCACGTTATTCTAAAACATGGATAGATAATTATGTTCATAAAATATCCCTAAATATTTAATAGAATATACTGTTTTGAAAGGGGAGTCCAGAAAATAAAATTCACTGTGGTTAAAGGGATTGATGGGAAATATCTGGGATTTCTTGTGGTTCACCTGATAGTTTGAGATTTTCGAGTATTCATCTAGTGATACCACAATTTTCCTCAAATCTCTATTAGGGAATTCAAAATAGATGTTCAAATCATCTGCAAATGCAGACAGTGTTACTTTGGAGTTCAAGCTTCTAGGTATTGAACGGAAGGTTATCTGCGAAATATGGAGAAAAAGAGGCTCAATGTAAAGATTAAAAAGTAGTGGTGAAAGTAAGCAACCCTGTCTTGTACTGTTGAGTATTTTAATCAGATTTGAAATGGTTCTATTAATGTATAAATAGGTTTAGGAATTGCTGTATAAAGTTTCTATCTGGTTAATAAAGTCTTTTGGTATGTTAAAGTAAGAGAGAGATAAGAATAAAAAACTCCACCAAACTCTATCAAATGCTTTGCAGACATCTAGGACTAATGCATATCTGGGATTTATTTCCTTTTTAATAAGTTGAATCATAGAGTCAAGAGTTTGAGTATCGTCCCATGTATGCCTAATAGACATGAACCCAGATTGTTCCGGAGATATAAGAGATGGCATAATTTTCTTAAGTCTTTCTGCTAGGAGTGAGGCTAGTATTTTAATGTCTACACTGATCAGGGAAATCGGTCTATAGTTGTGGGGATCAGTTCTGTTGACTTTGTTTTTGGGAATGAAAATCGTTTTTGAGTTGTTTATATAGAGACCAATCAGACCATTGAGTCTAATGTGATTAGACACTTCAAAAGTATAGAAGAAAGTCTCTGTTTGAATGTTTTATCAAAGTCTGCTGTAAAACCATCCAGGCCCGGTGCCTTACCTGATTTTAAATTCTTAATGACCTCGATAATTTCTTGTTGCTTGAATGGGGCTGAAAGAGGTGCTGCTTGATTGTTGCTGATCTTTGGAAATTTAAGTTCTCTTAGGAATTCTTCTATCTCAGGGCTCAGAGTTTGTAGTGCATTTGAACTATAAATTTCAGTATAGATTTGTTTAAATATTTCTAGGATCTCTCAGTCAGTTTTATATATCTTGTCTTGATAGTGCAATAAAGTAATCCTGGAGGATTCCTGTTTGTTATCAATTATTCTCACCAGCATTCTAGATGTAGCTTGCACCCACTCAGCATATTTAGCTATGAATTTAAGTTCTTGTAGTGAATAGTTTTGTTGGTGTAATTCAAATAGTTTTTTTTGTGTTTCATTTATCTGCTTCTCAAGATCCGTACATTGGGTGGACTGGAATTTCCTTTCAAAATCCTTAAGTTCAACAACTAATCTATTCTCCTTTTCCTTCCCCGTTTTTTTTTAATATGTGGATTTCTGAATTAAAATTCCTCTAAGAGTCGCCTTACATGCTGCCCATGGAACATCATATGGAATATCAGTATCCATTAAAGTATCATCAAACTCTGTTAATATATCTGATATTTCCCTAACCACTTCCAGTTTAAAGAGTAAGTTATTATTTAGGGACCAGTTTCCTCTATTATAGCTACTGAATGCTTTAGTTGCCCAGTTTATTTTTAACGTAATTCTTGAATGGTCAGTCAAAAATCTGGGTTCAATGTAATGTTTTATATCTACCCTAAAAATAGTTTCAGAAATTAAAAAAAAGTTTAATCTGGACCAGGAATTGTGGCATTTAGAATAGTATATGTAATAATTATTCCTATCTAAACCTTCTATAAAGGAGATGGGATCTAGGAGAAAAAAAATCTGATATGAGCTCATTAAGAGTTAGGGATACTTGAAGGTTGTATGAAATAGATTTACTAGAGTGATCAAATGTAGGATCATTTAGTGAGTTCCAATCTCCTCCAAATATATAAAGGTAGTCCAGATATTTAAACGGTAGATTATGAATTTCCGAGATGAAATTTTATTGATTTGAGCATGGGCCATATACATTCAGTAATAAAGTTGGCTTTAATGTTTGAGGGTTCAATGAAACAAAGTAACACCATCTGCCATTCATGTTATACCTGCACAACAATAGGTTCCTGAAATGATTTTTTGACTATAATAGCAACGCCCTTGGAGTTTGTACTGTCTCCAGATGCAATTATAGTTTTAATCCACTTCTTGTTTACATTCCCCTGCCATTCATCATGTAGCATATGCATTTCTTGTAAGAAGTAAATATTTGGTTCTGCTTTGTATATTAGGTGCATTAATAACTTTTTATTATTCTTATCTTGCAATCCCCTCATGTTCCATGAGTTTATTGTCCACATTTTAAGTTTTATGACAAAGTTTGATTATTACTGGGTTTGTTATCAGAGAGTTAATATAACTGTAAGCCCAAGATTTCTTCTCTCTATGGATTGTGAAAACATCTCTTAGTTTTGTAGTACTTAACTCCTCCAGATCCACCCCTGTGCCTAACCACTTGTACTCCCTGACTAGAGGAGTATGGATGGAATAAGGTAAGGGTGAGATCCAAATTAACATTGTAGTGGTGTAACCTTTAGAGCTAAGTATATTTATTTTATTTAGTCTTAACAGTTCCCCCACCAGCCTTAAACTGATATACATTGCCACACCTATCCCAAGATTAGTCATCTTTTGCTCTACATCGCAATCCACTAGTCTCCAAAATAAACTCAGTGCCAGAGTGATAATAAAATAATATTTAGCATTAAATGACTTCAAGGTGGTATTGCTCTCATGAAAATCCTAAACGTATTTATGTCTGGCATTAAGAAACCTATAATAATTAAAGAGAGCAGGGTCAAAGTCAGGGCCAAAGCAAATATAGTAAACATATCCAAGGTTGACCTAAGATTATGTTCCCCAAATTTTGGTTAACAGGACTGAGATTGTTTTGTTTGGTAGCTGGGAACGAAACTTAAACATTGAGTCCTAAAAACAGGAGGGAGTTTTCTTGCATGGACTGCTGATACAACCGCTAGAATTAGCATGTGAGCTCCCATATGTCATAAAAAATTGTCTAGTGTTACCCAAATAAAGATACAGCTTTTTAATTGTTATTTTTTTATAAGTCCACCAAGACTTCAATTCCATAGCCTTTTTTTTTTTTTTTTTTATAAAGGACCCATTTAATCTCTGTGTGGTTGATAGGGAGATGAAAGCGCTTAATCAGTGAATGTCAATGAATTGTGTATGCTATTTTTGTTTTTTGTTTCCTGAGTGTGGATTTTTTATTTAAATTATTAAATCATTATTATTATTTTTATCGGACAATTTTGGATTTATTTGGACCATCTAGGTCCTGGGATATAGAAGACAGCCTGTTATTGCACCGGAGCCGCGCTTTGTGTTAATTCAGTGTTAGCTGCCTTTGCTTCTGATTATCTACTTCATTCCTGTCATATGGGAATGCAAATGATTAAACAGCATACAATTCAACTAAACAGTAAACTCACTACATCATATCAGTTGTTCTAACAATACAACACCATAGAGTCAAACATACAATGTACTAAAGTTACATCCTTCTTCCCCGAACTTGACCAAAGACATTGATAATTATATATTCATAGTTCAAAGTAACCATCACACTAAATAGCTTGCAGTGTAGAACAGATCAAACATTCAAGATTTATGACACAGCATTGCTCAACAATTAGAACAGCTTTTAAGCTCCCATAAGATGCTACACTTTAACAGTCAACTCTACTGAGCTATTTATGTGGAAGCATCTGGTCCAAGTATGAAACAGCAGTTAATGTTATGGTAAGCCTTCTCTCCTTTCTTAAAACAATACTGGAAATAAGTCCCCGTGCCCCTTGCATCTGTTCATCAAAAACACCCTCTAAGAAATGCCAACCAGTCTTTGCTAATGTTAGAAAGGAGAGAGCAGTACATAAATATTATTATATTTATGGTAGAGTTACAAATAGTATACTTTAGGCAGTACCTATTTCAGTTTGAAAGAGCTAGGGGCCAAGTTCTTTCCATCTTGGCAAGAAAATTTATGCAGTCACTGACTCCAAAACTCTTCTTCTTCAAGCGATTCCATTTAGAAATGGAATTTAATTAACATCATAGATTGGATCAACATCTCCTTGTCTCATTAGATGATATCCTGCCTGTCGGTTTGATCTAGCTGATGCTATGGGGTTTTTGAGGGAGAAGGTCCTGGGACACAGGAAGTTGGTGTATTTAATTCCTCCCTATGTGCATCAGTTTCTATTTCTTGCATTCCAAAACCTGCAAACCAATTTCAAGGATGTGCTTCTGGTGTATTAACCCCTGTTTACCGGAACCGGAGAGCTTATTAAATCTTATTAAAATAAGATAAAGAAATGACAAGGAAAACAAACTGAAAAAATTCAGAACCTTGCTAAATATAAACAGATGTCTAGGTTCAATAGAGCTTCACAATTCCGGTGCTTTACCAAATCACTTGAACGCTGCTTTGGCATCTACAGGTGAGTCGACCGCTATTTTGGTGTCATTGTTGTAAAAGATTAAGGTATTTGGGAAGCGCATCTGGAATTTAATTTTCCTTTTGATTAGGTCTGCACAGAAAGGTGAGATGCTTTGGCGTTTTTCTTTAATCTATAATGGGAGATCTCGAGAAATGGTGATTCTGTAGCCATTCCACATTATTTGTTTCGTTTTTGGCGACAAGTAAAATTCTTAGTGTGTCTTGATAGTTTAACGTTTTAACGTATATTTGTCTTGGTTGATCTGAGTCTTGTTTTCTCCGTAGAGCTTGATGAGCCCTTTCTATTACTATTTTGTTGGCTTCCTCATCAGATTGCAGTATTGTACTGAATATCTGTTTGGTCACATTTATTAATTCACTGCATTCATATTTCTCTGGAAGACCTCTTATTAATAAATTATTGTGTCGACTCCTAGCATCCAAGTCAGTAATTTTCTGCTGCATATCTGTAAGTGTGGTATTCTTGGCACTCAGTTCATCTCTGAGTTTTGAAATTCGGTATTTGTTTGCTTGTGTTCTTTCTTTTAACTGATCCATGTGGTCAGCAATTTGTTTTATTATATTACCGAATCCACTCAGTTGCTCAGAAAAGTTTTGGACTGCATTCTGCAGTGGTAAAAGGGCTTGTTTTAAATCATCCAGCTGTATATTTGTTTCAGGTTTTTGTTTTGTATTAGCTTTAGATCCTTCTTGCTGTTGTTTCGTAGTTTTTTGTCTCTTAGTTAATATTTCTTTTTCTGGTGAAGCTATTGCTGATAGCTTCATTTTTGTAGTCTGTGTCTCCATGTTTTCTAGTTCTTTTGATATCTTGAGGATAGTGGAGAAAGTACAGTTGATGTTTGAGTGTATTCACTGTTGCAGTCATTACATTTGGGTTATCTGCTTGCAGTAGCCCTCAGTTGGCCTGATTAACAAAGTCTTGGGTCCTGCATTGGTTGCTGTCCTTCTTCCATGATGTCAGGTTGTCAGGGGTATAAAACATGCAGCCGATGCCATTACATCAGTTTTTCTTGCCCCAGATGTCAGGTGCCCCCCTAATGGGAAGCAATTAAATCTATAATACAAGGATATACCTCCAACAAAAAGCAAATACACCATAAAGCTTTTTGAGCATAGTAAGTCAGAGTAGAGGTATAGCCAAAAGAAGAAAGGGGGCTGTAGGGAGGGTAACCAGGACTGCAACAGTGAATACACTCGAACATCTACATTTATTGTAAGTGTACACAACTGTACTATGTTCTTTGTGTTTCACTGTTGCAGTCATTACATTTGGGTAGATTCCCAAAGCTAAGGTTAGGAGGAGGAATTTAAATAGAATTAGGACCAGCTATAAGGCCCTGCAAGACTGCAGTGGCAAAACCAGCTCTGGATTTAGAGAAAATTGGCAAATGATAATGCTTGGTGAAAGTATGTACAGAACTCCAGGTAGCAGCTTCTAGGATGTCCCTTGTAGGGACGCCCCTGAGAAAAGCTGTAGAGGTAGATGCAACCCTAGTTGAATGGGGTCTGATGCCCATTGGGATAGGTTTTCCATGGTGCTTATAGCAGAAATGAATGCAGTGGCCTATCCAATTTGAAATGCTTTGCTTTGAAATAGCTTTCCCCTCTGTCCTTGCAGCAAATGTCACCAGCAGATGTTCAGATTTCCTTTGAGGTTTACTCCTGTCCAAGTAGAATCTAAGTTGTCTGTGCACATCTAAGGAGTGCAGTATGCATTCCCCTTTGTTCTATGGGTTAAGAAAGAAGGTAGGTAAATTAATGGACTGATTAAGAGCCACACTGGATACCACCTTGGGCATGAAGGAGGGATTGGTTCTGAGGGACACCCTGTCCGCATGAAAGATGATGAAAGGCTCCACTGCCATAAGGGCCTGTAACTCAGATACCCTTCTTGCAGAAGTGATTGCTAAAAGGAAACCTGTTTTCCAGGAAAGGAATTTTAAATCTGCAGTAGCAGCTGGCTCAAAAGGAGGAAGAGTGAGTTTCTCCAAGACAAAGTTAAGGTCCCAGGCTGGAGTTGGGGTTGGAGTTTTATAAAATTGAAGTCGTTCGTTTATTGATGTCTTGTTTGCTTATCCCTTTGGAATTTAAAAAGACCTGCTTCAGTGAATTTGGCTATCTGGCTGAGTTTATTTTTGATGAGTTTCACCTCTCTGACTGTGCTTATTGGAGGTGTTTAGTTCTGCTGCTTGGAATCAGGAGCTGTGCTGGTTTAGTAGCAGTTTGTTTTTTCTTGCCTTTGATCTTCAGTTTTAAAAGCAAGTCACTGAGACAGTTTTCCATAGGGGGGAGTCTTACTACTCCCTGATTTGGGTGTGGAAACCCCCCACTGCTTAGTCGTGTGTCCCCTGGGACTGAAACCTAGGGTTCCTGTTGTGTCTGGGTTTGGCTTGAGAAGACCTGGAAGGGGCTGGAAAGGACCAATTCTTAGAGGGCCAGTGCCTACTAAATCTAGGAGGCTGAACTTGTAAGAAATCTTTAACAGTTTGCATAGATTTAGCTTTATCTTCCATCTTTTTAAGAACTTCCTCAGCCTTGTTGCCAAACAGGTGGTCCTGCTTTAAAGGCACATCCAACAATTTAACTTTAACATGATCAGGCAAAGATTGTTCCTTAAGTCAAGCATGCCTTCTGAGCACAGACCCAATAAGAGCAGCCCTGCAAGAGGCCTCTAATGAATCAAATCCTGTAATTCTTTATTTTTCGCACAGTCAGGAATCAACATCATTTTCTGTTTAAGCAATCCAATAGCATGTTGCTGATACTTTAACATATGAAACTGGCAGTTTAAAGCCCTAATGGCCAAGGCTGCAGAAGTGTAAACCTTCTTACCCCATCTATCCAGCACCCTGGAGTCTCTTTCAGAAGGGGTAGGATTTTTAGCAGTAGAAGCTTTAATGCCTTTGGCTCCCTGTGAAATAGTCTCTGGATCCGCAATAGGACTTTTAAAAAGGAACTTGTGTGAATCAGGAACCCTGTAATATCTGTCAGGCTTTCTGGGAGCAGGAGGCAAAGAATCAGGGGCCAAACTAGATTCCCGAAAAAGCATCATCAACAATGTCTAGTACAGGAGGAATAGCTAAAGGCTTATGCTGAGGCAGGAGTAAGAAATCCCTAAGCCTCTTTTTTGAATCAGAAAAATCCTGGCTTTCCCAGTGGAAAGGCTCCCTTAGAGTATTTAAGGTTTCCCCAAAAGAAAAATCCTCTGGAGGGGAAGCAGAGGGAATAGAGTCCTCTGCATCAGAATCCTCATAAGTAGATAAGGGCAAATCCAGATCATCAGAAGAATCAGAAAAATCAGAATCCTGGTCAGAAGATTCATAAACAGCTTCAGTCCTAGGTCTCTTAGAAGGGGGAGGTTGACTTCTCCTGATTAGAGTTATAAGATCTTCAGCCATTCTTATCCTTTGTTTTTTAGGCATAGAGGCCTGAGCATGCGGCCTGGGTGTCATTTTTTTTGTTATGGTTAGATATTTAGGCCTAAATGAAGAAGGAGGCATCGGTTTAATATGCAAGTCCATAGGCCTGAATACACCCTCAGAAGCCGGTGCCTGCACAGCAGCTCTGGACCCATCCAAGGTAGAGACATCTGCGAGTTCCATAGTTAAAGCATCTCGTGGCATACCAGACTTCGAATGGGTCTCAGTGGAGGCCTGCAAATCAGAAGTAGCAGGTATCAGGGGCTGCGAAAGCACCTTACTGAGTACCGGCGAACTGGCGACTGGCTTAGGAGAAGCGTTGTCAGTAGTTTTGGACCTCAGCGGCCTGTCTCTGTCTTTATCCTTGCATTTTTTTGAAATCCCGGTAGTCGGATGGCTAATCAAAGACATTTCTGGATAACAAACGCTGGTATTACCGGCTTTTTGAATTGTGTTTGAACTGTGTTCCTAATTCTCTGAGTGTCCGCAGGCTTCCATCTGCCTTTCAGCGTTTGTTATTGTTGTTTCTTTGGGCGACTTTTGGTACATTTCTGGATAATTAAACCGAGAACTGAAATATTTAGAGGCAAAAATATACAGACGACAGATAGTGCGCTGATTAAATAAAGCACAAAACCGGCAGCAAGGTACATCATGGTCAGGGCCTAGGCAAGGAATACAGTACGAATTAAAATCTTTATGAGGTATTTAATTTCCACAAGTAATGCAATTATTAACTTTTAGTGACATTGGTAAAGAGCAAGAAAAAGTTTCCTCAATGGGGTACTTAGCTTTAGTTGAAGACTTTGGTTCTGAAACTCGAAAACAAAAATTTCAGGAGTCGGCTGACCTGCACTTGCGAACTGCTTCTGCTTCGGCCACCGCACAGCAAGAAAGACTGATGTAATGGCGTCGGCTGCATGTTTTATACCCCTGACGACCTGACATCATGGAAGAAGGGACAGCAACCGACACAGGACCCAAGACTTTGTTGATCAGGCCGACTGAGGGCTACTGCAAGCAGATAACCCAAATGTAATGACTGCAACAGCGAAACATGAAGAACATCACTATTTGCTCATAGGTTTTGGTAATTGTAAATTGTATATTGTATCTTCAGGCCTAGGTCTTACATGTGGTGGTATGCTTCAAGGGAGGTCAGAGATAAAAGGATGAAAAATTATTCAATTTTGATGCTTATAAGAGCTTTTTTGTGTTGGTATCTGATATATATTTCCCTGTTACACAAAATTAGCACATCGATCTTGTAGTTATCTGGCTTTTGATGTGAGTTAGTTGATTCCTGTTAGGAGCTCTGTGGAGAGTGTACCACTCAGACATCCACTATCTTGGAATCTCCAGCCATTTTGAAATGTATTATTGATGGCTGGATGAACATTGAACCAACAATAGCCACATTTTATTTATTCTTATTTCTATATTTTGATTTAATATTTTAGTTTTATCATTACAGAAGTTTATATATATTTCAAAAAATAGAAGTAAAAAGACACAACAGCGGCTGCAGCTTCCAGTGTAGAAAACTTTACTATGTGCACAAAACACAAGCGCTTTCACAGGATTCGCTTCATCAGGTGTAATAAAAGCACATTAAAAACACAGCCTTTAAATACACTTTAAAATCACATGAGAGCCTCCAATTAAGCAAGGCCTAAAATTTAAAGACAAACCACATATACACATACCATAAAAAATACAAAAATATATAAAAGCATCTCATATAATACAAAGATATACATATATTAATTGAGCATAATCTATCTCCTAAGGGGTCTGGACCTTAACTTAGGTCTAAGAGGGACACACTCATTTAATCCACTCCCTGCGTCACCTCTCATCCTGACTATCCACATGGATTCTAATTCCTCAGTTCTCAGATGTATATCACCCATCCTAGCATTTTCATATACTCTCCATATTGCCAAGAACTTAAAGGCATGAGTAGAATCTGTATTAATAACATACTTAGCAAGGGCATTCACTTTGTTTTTCGTATCAATGTTGTATACATACTCCCTTTGGTGAGGCACAACAAAACTTGACTACTTCAGCTAAGGAACTTGGAGCGCGTAAGAAGGTGCTTGTCACTACATCTTTGGTACATCGTGATTTTGAAATCTGAAACCAGCCACGTGATAATGGTTTGAACATTTCATCGGCAGCTAATGCCCCTTTAAGCCAATTTCCTATGCAATTTCCTTTGCCAATAAAAGAGCAGAGTTTGAAGTTTGTGAAGGAGCAAGGGCGGAGTCGAAGCAGAAACAACAACAAAAGGAAATGGGAAGGTAATGTACCGAAATCAAATACGATAAAAAGAACCTTTTCCAACATGAAAAAGGTTCAGTTTAGAAACTCTCACAAACTATATTAACTGACTCTGAGCTTAGTGTGTTACAAAAAGGATTATCGTTTGTGCCTTCTGAAGCATCAGATTTCACTGATGTTATTTTTGATATAAAACTGTTTTCCAGGAATTTAATGTTGAAATTGTTATATGGTAATCATAATGTTGATGATGATGCTCATTTTTACATTAACAGCACAATCTTTAAAAAAACTAGTGCATTTTATTCCCAAGATGAATTATTTGATAACTGCTTTTAAGAAATTATGCATTCAGAATGTTTATGACTTTAATTTTAAACAAGGTAAAATCTGTCTTAGCAAAATACCTTCTAATCTTAGTAGGGAAGAAAAAGATGCTCTAAAAGGTTTGGAAATTAATTCTAATATTGTTATTCGGCCAGCCGACAAAGGCGGCCCACTGGTGGTCTTAGACCAGAGCTGGTATGTGCACAGAATGTCTAGTATGCTTGATGACAATTTGTTTTATGAGAAAATTACCATTGAACAAATGAAAGCTATTACTTATGATGTGCAGATTCTTTTGAAGTGTTTATTAGATATGAATTTAATAGACAATGGTATTTTTACTTATTTTCTTGTTAGCAAGCCTATGATACCCCTTATACAAGGTCTGCCAACACTCCACAAAGATAATTTAGATCCAGTGAGACCTATAGTCTCAGATTGAAATTGGAGTACAGAGACTATTTCTTTATTTGTGGAAAAGAAATTGACACCCATCCTTGATAAGTTAGATCATGTATTGAGGGATACCGAACATTTTCTTGGAGATTTTTACAGCTGTTTGAAAGATGGCAATTATGTTAACTGCATATTTGTTACCATGGATGTAGTCTCTTTATTTACCGTCATACCTAACAATTATGGCAGCTGCGGTGGTGGTGCTGTGGTAGCGTTGTCGCCTCACAGTAAGACGTTGTCCTGTTCGATTCTCAGCTAAAGCAACTTCTGTGTGGAGACATGCGTGAATGGGCATACCTTCGTTGAAGGTTGTGCGTCAGGCCTGGCAAGTCGGTACGTAAAAATCTACTGCCAATCATTAGCAGACCGGAGTTCCGCTGTGGCGACCCCTAACCGGGAAAAGCCGAAAGATACAACAACCTAACAATTATGGAATTTTAAGTATACAGAGCTTTTTAAAGGCTTATTCAGATTTTAATCAACGGAAGATTGACCTTTTGGTAAAGCTGCTGGAGATTGTTCTAGAACATAATATTTTTGTTTTTGAGCAGCAATATTATAAACAGTCCAATGGCGTGGCAGTGGGCACAGCCTGTGCCAATAGCAACGCCAATGCAGTGATGGTTGATTGGGAGTTGCAGTATGCATTGCAAGGGCCCTATGGATGTTATATTTTATTCTATAGGAGATTTGTGGATGATCTTTTCATCCTGTGAGGAGGTACCTCTGAAGTATTTATGGAATTTCTGGAATATCTGAATAATTATACACACTATTTAAGATTTACATCTAAATATTCTAATTTTGAAATAGATTTTTTAAATATTACAGTAATAAAAAAGAATTAGGGGAGATATATACCAGATTATATAGGAAGGAATGTTATGTTAATCATCTTTTGTATAGGGAGAGGTCACACCCTCCCCATGTGTTCAAAAATGTGGTATGCAACCAGATATATAGGGCCTCTAGATTAAATGTTAGAGATGT
This sequence comes from Protopterus annectens, assembly GCF_019279795.1. Taxonomy (NCBI): domain Eukaryota; kingdom Metazoa; phylum Chordata; order Ceratodontiformes; family Protopteridae; genus Protopterus; species Protopterus annectens. Next base: position 1,934,656,988 of record NC_056725.1, on the reverse strand, counting down.
GGACTTTTCAACTCATGTTGAATTGGCTGTGAGCAGAGTACCAGATATGGGCTATGATGACCAGGTAATTGTTCCCAATGTTCAAGATGTTATAGGTAAGAGGTGTACATATGCACAACCATTCTTCTCTGAAGAAAAGGGAGGTAAGAATAAACGTAAGGGAAGGAACAAGTCTTGTGTCAAGTTAAAAGTCCCATTGTGTTATACCACAGATGTCCATAATTATATGGATATAGTTAGAAAACACTGGAATATACTTACTATGGATCCTGATCTAATGAACTACATAGATGCTGTACCAAAGTTTATGTTCAGGATTAGCAGGTCAATAAGAAGGAGGTTATGCTATCTGAGGAATGATTTGAGTAGAACAGAGTGGAGTGGCACTATGCCATATGGCAAGTGCAATTATTGTCAATACCTACACACTAGATGTGTGTTTTTTCATCCTGATCAGCGGACATCTTATACCTTTAATGTGTCAGCTACTTGTGATACTGAACACATAGTGTATCTTGCCCATTGCATTCAGTGTAAAGGATTTTATATTGGTAAGGAACGCATAAGGGAGCATATATACAACATTGGTAAGAAAAACAAAGTGAATGCCCTTGCTAAGCGAATCCTGTGAAACCGCTTGTGTTTTATGCACATAGTAAAGTTTTCTACACTGGAAGCTGCAGCCGTTGTTGTCTTTTTTCTTCTATTTTTTGAAATACTTCAATTCATTAGACATACTTACTGAGCTATTGGTAGTTTTGTTCTTGACTTAAGTTTATATGTAGGTCATTTCAGACTATCTACTCAGTATATAATTACTTTTATTATAGAAATGAGTACATAAGTATCTGTAGATGATAATGTTATTCCCCCTTTAATCAAGTTCTAAAATGTTTTAGATGCTATTCTGGATTTCTTATTGAACCACAACAATGTTTACAAATTTGCATTTCTTTTCTTATTTCTATCTCAGTGTCAGTGGTCCAACAGATAGCACACTCACTTTAGTGCAGATAGCAGTGGGTTCAATTCCCACACTAGGTAGATTGATTGCTGACACTGCAGTGCAGCATAAGGTAGGCACTACACTCATAAGTGTATAATCCTTTGGATGAGATGTTAAACCAAGTCCCCCCAACTCTTGAAATGGTCTTAGCTAAGGTAGATGCAAAAGATCCCATGGTAGCTATCAAAAAAGTACTATAAGTTCCTCAATACCCAAGCCGAATTGCACCTAATAGTAGAAATACCACTTCAGGTTTCCCCTGAAAAAAGGCTGCTACCCTAGTGGAACTAACCTGGTCAGCAAAGAATAAATAAGTTATTAGTTCTTTGCTGGATGACACAGTCATTGTTTGTACTATTCAATGTATTTAAACAGTCAGATCACATGTACAACCTTTCTCCAAATGTGAGAAATAATTTATTCTAGTTAGTTATTATCCTAATAATGTTTTCAGCAATATAATCAACGTTTCCTTAGCAGTGTATGATGCATAGAATAATTCTTAAATATTTAGGCAATGTTACAACTGTAATTATATATGTAGCTTGAAATTAAATATTGATTTTGATTAATTAAAATACCCATAATTTTGCTCTCGTTAAATTTTAGTGCAGATTTTTCAGATATATTAAAATATATATGCATGGAACCAGTTTCAGTCTGTGCCAGTAGAATGTCATCTGCATACTGCATTTGATAACATTTTTATTTATATTTATGATTTACAATTTATTCTAAAGCCTTTACTGCCATCATTCTTTTAACTGAACTAGCCAATGGTTTCATAGCCAGAAGTAATAATAAAGATGAGAGTGGGCATCCCTGTTTTGTCCCTTATTATATTTATACATTGCAACAGAAGAAAAGCTCTTCTTCTTTCAGCTTTTCCCAGTTAGGGGTTGCCACAGCGGATCACTGTCCGCTCATGATTGGCAGTGGAGTTTTACGATGTTGAGTTGCCAGCCCGGCACCCAACCTTCCACAGAAGGCACACACATGCACGTACTCATGCCCAGGGCCAATTTAGTGTGTCCAATCCACCTACAGCATGTCTTTGGGATGTGGGAGGAAACCGGAGCACCCAGAGGAAACCCACGTGACCACAGGGAGGACATGCAGACTCCACACAGTAGGCACCCTAGCCAAGGATCGAACCGGAGAACTTCTTGCTGTGAGGGGGCAACACTAATCGCTGCACCACTGTGGCCGCCCAACAGAAGAAAAGCTCCAATATTGGCATATGCTTTATTATTGACATATATCATTTTATTATATTTATATACATTTCTGGAAATCTACATTCTTCCAATACTTTGAAGAGATAACCCCAATTTAGCAAATAAAATGCATTTCTGTGTCTAAGCTTATAACTGCAAGCATTTTTTACTATCATTTGCATATTCTGTCTAGATCAACAATACTTTAATACTATGTTATATTTGTCTATTTAAAATGAATCAGTTTGGTATTCGTGTATTAATTCGGGTGTGCATTCTTTTTGAATTTGTTATACACTAATACAAGTATCTACATTTAATAATAAAAATTACCTATATAAAGAACATTTTGATGAGTCATCACCCTTTTTTAAATTACATGGTAATTAATGAATATTTTCTGATTAGGGAACATGATTATTATAGAGAATGTTGTTTTTTTTCAGAATTTGAATTGTGTTTTGTGGGAATATTTTTACATTTCAGATATTAGCCTATCTCTTGCAGGGTGTTGGAATTTCTTTCAGTTATTTGATTCTTCCTATATTAATTGCATTAGTTCTCTGATTTTTGCTGTTTATGTTATTATTCATAAAGTCCTCTAATGATTCTTAGTGTTTGGCAACTAGACTTATTATTTAATTCCTCATAATATATTATGAATGCAAAACTATTTCTATTTCTGCCACAAGCGTATTTGTTGAACTTCTAAATAGGTTCTGTTTGATTACATTTGGTATAGATTGTGATCTGTTTCTTAAGCTATGCAATCATTTAGTTTTCATAGGGTATGAGGAAAGTTTAACATTCTCCAGTGCTGTTATAATTTTATAAATATCCTCAACTACCTTTCCTCAATTTGTACATGGTGTCAAGTTATCCTGTTATCTGCCATCATCTCTCTTGATTCAGGGCCACTCTCCTACTTTTTCAACAGGTATACCTGTCACAGGTCTTATCTCATGCAATCCACCAATCTCTTGGCTGGATGTCTGTTTCCTCTTGAGCACTTCATAGCTCTCGCTCCCAATTTTTTTCACCAAATAATTTTCTGCTTTACTGTACTTGTGAAAAAACACCATAATCTGCTCTCCTTGACTTTCTCTTCAACTGGTGCTACTCTGGCTTTGGGACTGATGTCCTAATTTCTTCATCTGTCCCACAGTGTGCATTCTACCACCTATCTCAGACACTTCATCTCCATCATCTCAAACTTCCCCTAGCACTCTGCTTTCACTGCATAAGTCATTTATAATGATATCCTGTGCCATATAGAATTGATCATGCCACTGTTTTAATGAAGTGCTATAATGAAGAACTTGTTGATATTTTTATATAACACATTTAACATATCTATAAGGAGTTTCCTTTCTGTACTGTTAATGTACCTATCTTAATATTATTCCAAATGGCAATTATTTATCCTATTCCTTAATTTTGTTTCTTCTTCTTTCGGCTTTTCCTAGTTAGGGCTGCCACAGCGGATCACCTGTCTGCTCATGATTGGCAGTGGAGTTTTTTACAGTGTCGAGTTGCCACAGAAGGCACACACAAGCACGCACACATAGGGCCAATTTAGAGTGTCCAATCCACCTACAGCGTGTCTTTGGCATGTGGGAGGAAACCGGAGCACCCAGAGGAAACCCACGCGACCACAGGGAGGACATGCAGACTCTGCACAGAAGGCACCCCAGCCAAGGATTGAACCAGAGAACCTCTTGCTGTGAGGCGGCAATGCTAAGCGCTGCATCACCACGGCCACCCATTCCTTCATTTTGTTTCTAAACCATATAATTATTTTCCATAAAGGTGTAATTTTAATGTGTACCATACTGTGTTTGCATTGTATTCTTTATCACTGAATGATAGATTTTTTTTTCATTTCTTCCTTAAGCCAATCTTTGCATTTAATGTAATGATATATAAGTTAATTCTGTCTACTACAGCTACTTTTAATTTAGTGTTATTTTGAAAATAAGTATGTTATGATGTGAAAAAATGACAGGATATCATTGTAAATGACTTAACTTTAGATTACAACTAATTTGATGTAAATATTTTGTCTATTTTTGATTGGGTTTCAAATACACAGGAATAGTGTGTAAAGATTAGTGAATGTCAAGCTGTCACATCATGCAAGTCTTTTGGTTTTAACATGGCCAAATTTTTAAGTACATCAGCTGATGCTTCTATTCTTGGCTCTTTAGATGCACTAAAACCTTATATATTAGAATACAATTAAAACTGCCCTACTACATGGTTACCATTGATACTGTCCAGTGATATTGTTGAAAAGTAGGTCAGTGTAATATATTGCATATTTAGCACCTCAACCTGGAATCCAGGTTTTCCAAAGTAAAAATGAGCTTTTGACTTTCTGGTACTACCACTCTGCTCATAATATTACAACTCATCCCTTTTTGTGCCTGTATGCTGAGTTAACCAGCATTTCAGACTAATTCAGTCTGAAGTATTCTTCCTCTCCTTGTAATATATGTTTCCCTGTAGGAATACTACATGTGATTTATTCACTTTGAGATATTTAAGACTGCCACTTTTTTTCTGGCCATTCTTTAGGCCATTTATAGTCAAAGCTAAAATACTAAGTTGTGTAATGGTATTCCTTCATTCTTATTTACTTTGCTTATCCCTTTTAGTAATGCATTGTAAAGTTTCAAATTAAGAACTTTTGAGAATTCAGTAAACATTTTTGTGATAGTATTTTCTATAGTATGAAGTTTAATCTATGGACAAAAATTAAGTAACAAACATATAAATACAAATGTTTATTAACATAACCTCCATGGAACCCATCTATTCCTAGTTTGATCATGTTTTCCTGATTAAGCTAATCTGTTAATTTAACCTAATCACCAGCAAGGATGATTCTTCATGAAAGTATAGTTTACCCTTGCTTCAACAGAGAAGTACTGTATCAAATACTTTACTTATATAAACTGTCATTTTTCTTTATGTTCATTATTATACAAGTTATTTGCATTACTGTGCTAACAAAGGAGGAGGGGGAAATACAGTTACATTATTTTTCATTTCGTCTCACTCCTGTACACGTTTTCATTTGGGTTTTCACTTCCTCTCTTTCTCTTTCCTTTCATTCCCTTACCTATTCTTAGTATTCTGCTCCTTCATTTCCTTCTTCCTCTATTCTATCCTTTTCTTCTAGTCTCGCCCTTATCTACTCCCCTTTCCTAAAATTCTCTTATCTTCCCAGTGAAATATTTTAGCCTTTTTGTGCCTTTTCATTTTATATAATGTGGTCTGATTCATGATACACTAAATATTGTATCCCTCATAGCTTACATAAGTAGCTGATCATGTGTTTCTGTTAATATGCATTAATACTTTCAACAATAATATGAGGACCTAAGTTATTTATTTATTTACTAATTGATAACTGGCCTTTTGACTCTTTTCAGCCACAAAGTTATGAACCACATTTATATTTATTCATTCCATGTTGCTCTTGTTTATCATTATCCTTCTGCTTCAATAATTTACATATTATTTCTTGCTAATCATATAATGTCAACAAAGTTGAGTTAATATTTTGTCTTATGCAGGTCATCTTTGAGATTAACTGCATATCCTTTTTTATTTTTTTCCTCCTTGTCTTTCCACTTACCTCATTATCCCATCTTAATGTTCATACTGAAAAAAATTGTTTTGTTTATATTTTCCTTTCCTATTTACTTTTCTTTCATTTTACATCTCACTTTAAGATGTAATCATTGTGAGAGGAAGGAAATATTTTTTCTCTTTCTTTTTTATGTTTTATATATTTTTTTCTGTAAATATCTGAGTTTCTCTGTCTTTTCAAGCATGTTTGTAAAATGTTTCATTTAGTTTTATTCTTCTTTCATTCCCATTCTTCCTTTTGTTCCAAATGAATCTTTAGTCCCATATCTTATATTTTAATCGCTATTTTTCTACTCTTGCCTTCTGTAAATATGGTTAATAATACTCAAATCATGTATAACTACTTCACTATTCAGGTTATATGCGTATTAAATTATACTTATGTAATATGATTGTTCATCTTTTGTTCTAGCCATTCTTCCTGTTACATCCAGCTCTCCATTTGAGTCTAACATCATGATCATTATAGAATATGAGGTAGGCCAACAGCATTTTCTTCTTTATCCATTCCCACTCTGCCAAGTAACAAACTTCAAATCCTGACAGTATTAATGATTTATTTCGCTACAAGACACTGAACAAAAGTACTTCTGTTAAAGTGGGTTTATGTTTCACACCATTTAAGGTTCTGATTCACATTTAGTTGCCATTGGGGTAAACCTAAAGATGCTATAAACTCATACAATTTGAAATATGAATTTTATCTGTGTAGGTTAAAAAACTGTGTTTATCATACATGATATATTTCATTCTTACTGAATTTTTATTATGCATGTTGCACTTTTATATAATTGTATACCCAGCTTACAGTTACATTCAGCATTGGGTGTCTTATAAAGTTCTATTTCTTTCATTTTCTTTTTTTTTCATTTTTATCTTCCTATATTTTTTCTTACCATTCAACCTTCTTCTTAGATCACATATCAATGGCTAAACAAGAACAAATATATAAAGTTATCTTACAAAAACCAATAATGCCACTGTGGAAAAAGGTACCAGTGGAAGTCAAAATGTAGAATAAAACAGTCCAATAAATCCACTCGACCACCAAGGCAGATATAACAAGTCTTTAATATACGGTAAGCAGTTTCATGCCCCACTGAGCACTTCTTCAGACCATACAAACATATTAAAAAGCATCCTTATATATATAAAACTCTATTTCAAAAGCACCTATCACATAAAAACATCAATAAAATCACTTGAACAGTCTCTGCCCTCTCAAGAAAGGTTTTAAAGGAACTGGACCATTTAATCCTGGAGGTGCATCACTATGTAACCTAATGATCCAGTTGGTCTCCCTTTGTTCTAGAGTATTATTAAAATCTTCTAGTCTCATATTAGTTGTTATCTGTTCTAACACTTTGAATTTAAATGTACGTGTATGGTCATTATTTACTACGTGAGTAGCCAAAGCATTTCTGAGATCTGATTTCCTGATGGCAAGTAAATGTTCATGTATCCTATCTCTCAATTGTCTCTTGGTCTTACCTACATAGAAACTACAACATGATTGACAAGTTGCCAGATAGACCACATAAGTACTGTTACAGTTACTTATGAAATGACTAGAATATTCAAAATGTGTAACAGGATGTATAAAGGAAGAGTGTGTATCTATGCATGTACACAAATTACAACTACCACAGGCTGATGTATATCCAACATGTTCCTTAATATGAGTATCTAATTTATTATAACATAACATACGTTTAAGATTGTGTTTATTCTTAAAAATAAATTTGGGTCATGGCCCTACAACCTGACTGATCTTTTCTTCTGTCATAAGAACTGGCCAGTTCCTTTTAATAATATCACAGAATATTCTGTGATCATTAGTATAATGCATAGAGAAGTATGCTGTTTGTTGTGTTGTTTATCACTGTTATAAGATGTATTAGTATTACGTTGCAAGAATGGTTGTGCACTCGTATTCCTAAGCTGAATAACTTCTTTAGCCATCTGATTAACTTCTTTACTTTTGTACCCTCTATCTCTAAATTCATTAGTTAATTGAGTTAGATCTTTCTCAAATACATCTTGAACACTATCCAACCTTGAAACATGCATCCCCTGTCCTTTTAATACATTCTTAAATATTCTGTTGGGATGCATACTATCCCTATGTAGGGTAGCATTGACTCTACTTTCTTTTCTATACATCTTAGTTGTTATTTGGCCATCAGAAGTTTTATAAATCCTGACATCCAAAAAGTCCATAGAAGTATATGAAAAATGATATGTAAATCTTAAAAAGTCTGTGGTTGTGTGTAAATAGTCTACAAATTGTGGCTTTAATTCACTAGGACCTTTCCTTAAAATAAGTCATCCACAAATCTCTTACAGAAGACTATATGTCTCCTATAAATATGTTCACATAATACAAATTTCCATTCCCAATTACCCATTACTAAATTGGCATAACTATTCGCACAGGGGGTCCCCATCGCTACCCCCTGGCATTGCCAAAAGTATTGTCCATCAAAGCAAAACAAATTATGCTCTAATATAATACTTAATAAGCTACAAAATAATATGTTTTTCTCTTGACCCTGGCAAGTCCTCCTCGAAATTGATGAGCTTATGTGGCAGATTAAGACAAGAGCACAAGTTTTCCCAGGTTTGAATGAGAATCTCTCTATTAAATGCATGTTGAGATATTTGGCTCTTAAAAGATGACATTAATTTGTTCATACACATACATATTTTTGGTTTATTTAGTTGGACATTCAAAATTATTATTGTTTATTTCTATTTTTTTATACATATTGTTTAGACTTCTATACATTGGTAAGTCTTCAGTTTATTGCTTTGGGAAATATGTGAAGATATATTCAGGTAAATAACAACACCTACCAGTGGCTCATTTATATTTTTAATGTGAATAAGATTTTGGAATGTGTATATAAATATATTTTTTGTTTATTAGTTTTTTCTTTGGAACATTTGCATTTTTTGACTATCAATGGTTTCTTTTTAATAGGTAGGTTTTACATGGTTGTATCGGACTTATATTGAAATTTATCATTATTTCATGTTTATAGTGGCGAGGCTGCTTTAAAATCGTTCCCTTGTTATTTAGGCTGATTTATTAATTGACTTGGCCTAATAGCATATAAGAACCAGATGTTTTGTAAAAACTGTTTGTCTGATTAAGGCAAGTTAATGTACTTGCCGAAAGCACTCACATTAAAAGGTTTTTCTTTTATTTTATTTTGTACTGTTGTGATTTATTTGCCGATTTTATTTGCCGGCTTCTATTGCTTCCGTGGTGCCTGATTTTACTAGTTTTAGTTTTTGTTCGTTGTTTTGTTTGGACATTATCAAAGCCCACTCTGAAGTCACAACATTTCCAACCTTACCTTCAGCTGCACACATATCACATGATAACATAATCTCTATGTACACCTGATACTACATTTAAACACACAAATTCCACTGTTACTACGTTTAAACCCACTATCACAGTGGACAAGCTCCTCCTAACTTGCCCAGCCTCTTTACTCTTAATTCTCAGCCTCACTACAGCTACATCTTCGCATACCCCCACACACCAACACACAACCTCCTCCAACCCCCTCCCGAATAAATAACACAGCTTCTCACATATCTCCTCCCAGCTTTTCCCCTATACCCTCCCATATTATTCAAGCCAGAAACTGGCCTCCTCACCTCCTATGAAACTACACTTGACACCAGTACCATCACCTAGAAATAAAAAAACACTTCCCATGGTACTTATTCCTCATTACCTATCTATTCAAATGTGGAGACATACATCCTAACCCTGGCCCACCCTCTAATCCTAACCACAAGAGTAACCCCAATGATTTAAACATGTTTACACTTAACCTTAGAAGTATATGTAATAAAATAGCCCCACTGCATGCCTGGATTGATCAAAATAAACCTGGCATACTAGCCCTTACTGAAACATGGCTACACCCCAATGCAAAAGACTCAGAAATAACACCGCCAAACTTTGCAATAACCAGAAGAGATACAGCTAAAAAAAGGGAGAGGGATAGCACTTCTATATCCCTTTACACTCAACATCACACCCTACACCAGTAATATACCCATCTTTTCCAATGCGGAGGTACTAATCTCCTTTTTGAACCTCAATATAGCAAAAAGAATTTGCATAACAGTAATATATATGCCACCAGGTAACAATATACCAGTGTTGGAAAATATTTTATCCTGGACATCCCAAACAATAAACCTTGAAACAATAATCTTAGGAGACGTAAATATAGATTGGCAAATCATATCTTCCAACTTCCCCACAAATAGTATAAAGCTGTATGTTTTTTCTCAGCTTATCAAGGCTCCAACAAGATACAGCAAAGATCTTACCTGCCATTCCACCTTATGCTGGATTCTAGTATCCCACCCTGCCAATTACCCCTCTTTTGTTACACTGTCTAACTCCCTGAGCGATCATCTACCAGTTTATTCCCTTAGAACAAACTCCCTACAACTAAGAGTACACACAATAGAATCAGTTAGGAACTTAACTAATCTTTGTCAGCATAAATTCAGCAATCTCCTACATGAAATAGACGGGGCACCCCTTAAACAGCTACCCCTTAATGATGCTGCACTATACTTTAATAACACCTTCCTTCACATACGTAACACATGAGCTCCCATTCACATGAAAAGAATCAAAAATAACTCAGCACCATGGCTCTCTAAGGAATGTAAACACCTGATGAAACAAAGGGACCTAGCCTGGTCAACCTGGAAACAAAACAAAAATGAACAACATCATGTTAATTTCAAAACACTACATAACAAAGTGACAACACTAATCAACAGCGATAAGAAGTCATATTATTCCCCGCTTCAACTCCAGCATAAAATCAACCCCAGTAAATTTTGGCAGTCCATATCTTCTCTACCTAACCATGGAAGAAGTGGAGAGCACACCCTATCACCAGATACCCCTTCATCACAAATAACCAAAAACGTTAACAAGCACTTCATAAAATTAGTTTTGGGCCTATTAACTAACACCACTAATGCTGGACCCCCCACCCTTCAACCTATTCAGACACCAACCCCAGGCCATCAACTACTTCTAACCCTGTCATTACTAACCCCCTACTCAACAAAATGTCATACAAACTCAATTCCCATTTCAGCCCATACCCACTGACAGCATTAAGAAACTGCTACAAAACTAAAACCCTGCTCTAACTCAGCTGACAATCTCCCCCATACTACCTCAAAGTGGCTGCTAACTCAGTCGCCTACCCAATCAGTATCCTATAAATATGTCTTTATCCAAATCAGAAGTACCTACCATATGGAAACAATCTCACATCACCCCCATCCACAAAGGAGGCAACTCTTTTGATCCATCCATTTTCCACCCTATATCCATTTTGTCACCCATATCCAAAATCCTTGAGAGAGGTATCCATCAGCAGGTAATGCAATATCTATTGCAAAACAATCTTTTAACCAAAACCCAACATGGCTTCTGACCTAGCCTCGGCACAGCTACAGCCCTATTATCTTTTACAGACACCATGAACAAGGCCAGAGATGCAGGATGCTATACAGCCTCAGTATTCCTTGATCTCTCCAAAGCCGTTGACACAGTGTCTCACCCCTTACTTTTGAACACACTATCTAACTTAGGCTTCTCATAAATTAATGTCTTTCAGCTTTTCCCGGTTAGGGGTTGCCACAGTGGAACTCCGGGCCGCTAATGATTGGCAGTGGATTTTTTACAGTGCTGAGTTGCCAGCCCGATGCCCAACCTTCAAAGAAGGCACACCCATTCAAGCATGCACCTAACTGCATGTCTTTAAATGTCACTCAACCGCGGGGAGGAGATGCAGACTCCACACAGAAGGCGCTCCAGCTGAGAATCGAATGGGAGAACCACTTGCTGTGAGGCGACAACGCTAATTGCTGCACCACTGCCGCTTAACTTAGGCTTCTTGTATAACACAGTCAGATGGTTTCAGAGCTACCTCAAGGATCGTAAATAAGCAGTGAAATGGTCCAACAAACTATCACCCTTTCTCCACAACCCTACTGGAGTCCTCCAAGGCTTCATCCTAGGACCCCTACTCTTCAACATTTTTACAAACAACCTTCACACTGCCTCTCACCCTGGGACCCGCATTCAATACGTTGATGATTCCACCATAATCTTCACTGCTCAATCACTACCAGAACTACTTTCAAAAACTTAACAGGCCTTTACTGCAGTCGAATTCTGGCTAAGAAATTCCCAACTCCTCCTTAATCCAAAGAAGACAAAACTAGTACTCTTTCATCCCAAAAACACCCCCCCTGTCACTGATCATTTCAACATTCTTGCATCTGACAACACTGTCATAGAAATACTGCAAGAAACCAAACTTCTAGGTGTTATCATTGACAATAAACTTTCATTTGACCCCTATATACAGCAAAATATAAATAAAACTCATCAAAAACTGAGACTCTTCTATAGAAACAAACATTTCTTTACTGCAGCAACCAAAACTACCCTTACAAAAACATTTTACTTCCCTCCCTTCTTTATGGTGCTCCTATCTTAACTAACTTACAAAATTCTACCCTAAGCAAGTTGGAGCAGTGCTACAACAAAGTTGCAAAGTTTGCCATGAACTCTAAATATCACACACATCACTGTAAACCACTCCTAGAATTAAACTGGGTTGAACTCCCCAATCAACTTGCCTTTACCCTGCACTGTTCCAACTATCAAGCTATCTCAAAACCCACAAGAAAACCTGGTCACTCTCTGTATCAATACTCTGTCGCTATACTTTGGAATTCACTACCTCTAGCTACCAGGTCTATGCCTGGCCTAACCCATTTCAAAGCCTCTTTAAAAAATCATCTCAAAAAAACATGGCTCTGCTCCTGCATAAAGCCTGCCTAATGCTCAGGTCTTCCTCTTCTGTCACATTTCAATCCCTCACAGACTGCAAGATCCTAAGGCTCTTCTAACTCCTTCCCTGTTTCTATACCATATCCTTAAGCTGCTGCTCAGGCTTTATTGCTTCTATTCTTCTTAACTCTCTCTCACTATCTGTCTGCATCACTAACTTTCTGGCTGCGATTTTCCTAACTGAAACTAACATTCTATTTTTCATGTACTATAATAGTCAATGTCACACATTGCACTACCTACATACTATTTTTTGGACACTGGCTACATCATGTATGGTGAGAGTGACTATTATGGTGTTGTCTGTAACAATTTGAAGTGGTCCTGGGTTTCAGAAATGATAATAAATTTGTAACAGTAGAGATAAGAGTCTTCATCTCTTTGATGTTTATGTCTTGACTGGACCAGACCCCTTGCACTTTGATACATTTTGAACAGGCCTCACTATGCAAAATCTGAAGTATCTGTTGACACATTTTGCTGGGAAGCTGGGTCAGTAAAATAAACCAAGATTCATTGTTAACTGATCATCAAGAATAAGTATTTCTTCTCAAAATGCATAAGAAGGACTGGAAACAATAGAAAATTATAGTGTTGAGCTCAAATTGAAGTACCTTTGAACCTTCATCATGTGAAGTCCGGCATGTGGGATTGTTTGGCTTATGGATGCCATGAATCAAGAAGTTATGTACTCACTATAACGTTCGATGTATGTAATCCATCTCGCCTCACATTCTTACCCGTGGGTTCGGAGCCGAATATCGGCTCCAACTCGGCCAACTTTTCTAGCTCGAAGTCTTCTATTGGCTGGGCTAAGCAGGTATCCCATGGTGCACTGCTCCATATCCCCAGATCTAGTTTGCTGCAATACTCATTCATACCCCATGCATACACAACGTCCAGGTAAAAAGAATAAGCTAAAAGTAAAGGGAACTCTGTAGATGGAAACCTAACCTCCAGATCCTCCAGGAAGGGGGAAGGTGGGAGGGTAAGTAAGAATGTGAGGCGAGATGGACTACATGCATCGAATGTTATGGTGAGTACATAACTTCCTGATGTTATGTAGTCCTATCTCGCCTACATTCTTAGCCGTGAGACAGCGTCCCTAGCACCTACATCCTGGGTGGCTCATAGGAAGATACTCCTGAGTACTGTGGAACCAAAGGACGACCTGCCCCTAGATACCACATCCAATTTGTAATGAGAAACAAATGTGTGAGGAGAAGCCCAAGTAGCTGCAGCACATATATCATCCATTGACAATCTGGCTTGATAGGCTGTAGATGTAGAAACAGCCCGAGTAGAGTGAGCCTTGACCGGAAACGGCAGATCTTTTCCTCCTGCATGGTAGGCGAAAGAGATGCAACTAGATATCCATCTGGATAGGGTGATTTTGGAGACAGGGGACCCAATTTTGTTTTCCGAAAAGGAGACAAATAGTTGATCAGACTTCCGGATATCTTTTGTTCGGTGCAGATAGAAACGTAACTGTCTGTGTACATCCAACTGGTGAAATTTAAATTCTGCCTTGTTTGAAAAATGAGGAAAGAATACAGGCAACTCAATAGATTGATTAAGATTAGATACAGAAGCCACTTTAGGAAGGAAAGAAGGGTTTGGTCTAAGAGAAACCCTGTCCTTATGGAAGATTAAGTATGGAGGTTTGATAGAAAGGGCTTGAATTTCTGAAACTCGCTTTGCTGAAGTGATTGCTGTTAAGAAGGCTCTTTTCCAGGTCAAGAATTTAGTCACAGGTAGCTGCAGGCTCGAAAGGTGGTGAAGTAAGGGCTTGTAGAACAAAACTGAGATCCCAAGGCATGATAGGTTCGGAGACCGGAGGACGGAGTAACAGAGTACCCTTCAGGAAAGCCTTACAGAGTCTATGAGCCATGAGACTCGGCTCATTAGCAACATGAAAGTTAGAGATTGACGCCAATTGAACTTTTATGGCAGCTGATGCGGAACCCTGATGGAAAAGCACAGACAAAAACTCCAAGACTGAAGCAATTGGAGATGTGTAAGGATCAATTCCTTGGGAATGCGCACAAATAGAAAACCTCTTCCATTTGCTAGAACAAATCTTCCTAGTAGATGGCTTATGAGAGGAAGATAAAATGTGAACTACTTCCGGTGAAAAATTATGAAGCCTAACTAACGATGGAAGTGGAGTAGCCAGGCTGTCAACTGGAGGGTCATCAGAGAGGGAGGGGTAGAACTGTCCCGACATGTGTGTCAGTAAATCTGATTGAGGGTCCAGAATCCAAGGAGTGTCCACAATGTATGGTCGGAGAAAGGGGAACCAGACTTGACGAGGTCAGTGTGGAGCAATCAGAATCATTCTGCTTCCCAAGGATTGCGCTTTCTGAATCACTTTTGACAGCAAGAGAAACAGAGGGAAAGCATAAAGCAGACCGGAGGGCCAATCGTGAACTAGAGCACCCCTGGGTGACTCCCCCTGTGGGGTCAGCGTGAAGTAGCTGCTGGATTTGGCATTGAGGGGGCTGGCACAAAGGTCGCAACAAGGCTGACCCCATCTGCTGAAGATTTGTTCTGCAACTACATGATTCAGGGACCACTCGTAAGGCATCAGAATAGCTCTGCTTAGCCTGTCCGCAATCACGTTGGACTTCCCCAGGATGTGCATTGCCACCAGAAACCGTTGGGAAGATATTGCCCACTGCCACACTCGTATGGCCACTCTGCACAGAGGGTAAGACCTGGTTTCCCCTTGCTTGTTTAGATACTACATTACTGACATGTTGTCTGAGTGTATTGCAATCGTCCCTAGAGGTACAAAGCTCTGAAGTGCCTGCAATGCAAGTAGCACTGCTCTCATCTCTAGGACGTTGATATGCAGATGTATCTCGTGATCTTGCCACGTGTCTTGGACTGTCCTGCCGAGATAATGTCCCCCCACCCCATCTGGGAGGCGTCCATGGTCACTGTGACAACCGGGATGGGTGGAACAAAGGGCCTTCCCCCGTCCAAATTGTTGGTGCAAAGCCACCAACTGAGATCCCGTTTGCATCTGTCCATGAGCAAAATGGGGTGAGAAAGTGGAAATTTTTGGAGAGACCATTGAACAAAGAGGAGCCATTGAAGAAGTCTCATGTGCAATCTCGCTAGAGGGACCAACATAATTGTTGCTGCCATGGTCCCCAGGAGTTGAAGAACCCATCTCACCCTTGCATTCCTCAGGGGCATCAGGGTGTGTATCTGTTGTTGTAAGACTCTGATCCTTTCCTGCAGTAAAAATGCTCGCATTCCAATGGTGTCTAATTCTGCGCCTATAAAGGTGACAAGCTGCGAGGGCAACAAAGCAGATTTTTCCCAATTTAGTGTTATGCCCAACTGTTGACATAGAGTTATGGTAGCATCCCTGGTTTGGACTAGTTGATGCCTGGTGGGGGCGGTAAGGAGCCAGTCATCCAGATACGGAAACAATTGGAATCCCTAACGTCTCAAGTGAGCAGTCACCACCACCATACACTTGGTGAACACCCTGGGGGCTGTGGTGAGACCAAAGGGCAAGGCTCGAAACTGGAAATGACTGGCTCCCAGCCGGACGCGTAGGTGACTCCTGGATGTCCTGTCCATTTTGACATGGTAGTAAGCATCCTTGAGGTCGATGGAGCACATCCATAACTCCTCTCCCAACAATGGGGAATCGATTGTAGTGTGACCATACGGAACTTGGACTTCTGTACATAATTGTTCAGTTGGCTGAGATCTAATATGGGTCTCAGGTCCCCTGTTCTTTTCGGCACCAAAAAGAATCTTGAGTAAGTCCCTAATCCAATTTAGTCTGAGGGGACACGCTGAATGACTCCTTTTCCTAGCAGCTTTGAAACCTCTGAGGCTGCTTGATCCCTTTGACTGGATGGAATGTCTGGGATTTTTCTGATTGAAGGGGGGTCTGACATAAACGGAATGAGATAACCTCCGGAAATTATTTGTAATACCCATCGGTCCTGGGTGATGCTTTTCCAGGCTTCCGGATATAACGAAATGCAACCCCCGACTGGCTCCAGATAAGCACAGCTGGGCACTCCCTCAGGAACGAGAGTAGGGAGAGCCGCAAAAGGAATCGTGGTCTCCCAAATTGCGGGGCCCCCCTCTGTCTCTAGGGCGGCGTCTCCCTGAATAACCTCCCCCTCCTCTGGAGGGGGACTCACCTTGTGCGGCAGGAAAAAAACCTCTGTGATTTTTTGAACCACATCTTCCCACCCCGCTAGGCCTTGGGGTAAGGCCTAGACGGAAAGGAAAAATGGACCCCTACGGCAGACAGGGTCTTTCCCTCTTGCTTGCACCTGGTGAGGGTGTCTTTCACTTTGGTTCCGAACAAAGAAGAACCATCGAAGGGGGCATCAGTGAAGGAAGACTTGAAGGCCTCCGCGAAGTGACAAAGGTGCAGCCAGGCTTGCCGTCTAAGGGCGACCCCTGAGCTTGCTGCCCTACTCGCCTCATCTGCTGCATACGAAATGAGCTGCATGGAGGAGTTGATGATGGAATTGAGGGTAGACACCTGGGCGTTAACCGTCTGGGCCACCGCCTCAGGGACGTTACCCGCAACAGTATCTCCTAACTCATTGAGGAGATCTCTCTGGAGCCGAGTGAAATGAGACAGATAGTTCAGCGACCGTAAGGTAAAGGTTGCTGATGAGAGGGTATGCTTCCCGTACTGGTCCATAGTCCTAGACTCCTTGTTAGGAGGATGGACGGAGGAAGAGGATTCTGCTACTTCCTTCTGAGTGGCCGCCGCCACCACCATGGCATCTACAGGCACTCCTTTGGACAGAAACTCCTTACCCTGGGGAGCAGAAAGAAACTTGTTGGGATGCCTGGGTACGGGCTCCACAGAATCAGGGTTTTCCCACACCATCCGACAAATCAAATGTAGGAGCTCATTGAAGGGTGGGGACACCCAGGAGGTGGAGGGCTGAGCACCAAAAGCCTTAAGGAATACCGACTCCTCCTCGGAGGGAGCTATGGACGGCCAGTCACCTCTTTGTTTCAGTATCTCCAGGATGTCGGAGAAAGAAACATCATCAGAGGATGACTTGTGGGACCCCTCCAATTCCTCGAGGTCAGTATCAGAGGTGAGAGACTCATCCTGGGAGTCTATGTGCTTCCTCTTGCATGTTTTCTTTCTAGGGGGCTCCTCAGGCACGAACTCTGAAGGACCTTCAGAAAGTTAGGGACCACTCGTGGGGGTATCCTTAGGCCTTGGTGCTCTGCTGTCCATGGATAGGTGGTGACCAGAAGCTCTCACCAGAGTGGTGGGGGACAGAGTGACCGACCCGCCTGATGTAGCTGACGATCTGGCCAGGGCAGTCTGCATGGCCTCAAAGGCAGGCCCCCCCGAGTCCGAGGACCGGCCAGCTTCTGAGACCATGATGAGAGTCGGAGTTCCCTGAGCCAAGGCACTGAGAGGGAGACTCGGAACCGAAATATGTCCCGAGATGTCGCCCTCAGGCCCGACTGAAGAATCCCAGGTCCCGAACCCCGAGGATGGAGCCGACGGGGTCAGAGCCGATGTCAGTATCGATAGGGCTGGAGGGCCAGTTGAAACTGGCCTAGGAACATCACACGGCGCGGAACACTCCAGCTCCGAAGACAGAGATGCGCTCGGAGGAATAATCGAAGAAGGGGTCATGACGGGCTCCGTAGCCGACTGGGCCGGAGTCGAAAACAATTTCGCCAAAACCGGTGAGTGGAGGAGCCTCTGGACCACCCTATCAACATCCACATCTGAAAGGGTCCGGGAAGATTTGGAGGACAGGGAGGGAGATCGAGATCTCCTCTCAGGAGAAACTGGTCTAAGACTAGTCGATCAGCTTCGAAGAGGTTCCAATATAATTGGAGCTGACGCCGGTTCCATCAACACCGACACTTCCTGCGGCCCCGAGGACAGTGGAGCTGAGGAGGTCGATGCAAGTTTTGTGATTTTCTCCAGAGGCTCCGATGAAGCTGACAGAGCCGGAGATCTCTTTTTAGACTTGGATGACTTAGACTTTGCACTGGGAGAAGAATCCAAAGCCTGTTCGAAAGAGGGTTTCAAGAGTCCCTTTAAGATCAGCTTATTCTTTCTCTCTTGGAGCACTCTGGGACTGAACGCATGGCAAAAGCTGCAGGACTCCTGCAGATGAATGGCTCCCAGGCAATAGACACAAATAGAATGCCCATCGGTGATGGACATTTTGTACCCGCATTTAGAGCACTTTTTGAAACCCGAAGGTTTGTGCTCCTTGGAATCCTTGGACATTTCTCAACAACAAACACCAACAACGCAACCCAAGAAACAGTCTGACAAGAAACTCACAGACGCGCAACCACAAAAAACATGGGAACAAGTTATGAACTGTAACAGTACACACACACTGGAGAACACACACTGAGACAAACCAGGTCAAAAACCTCGAACTAAAACGGTTAATAACCAAAACAAGGGAACAGATACCAAACCTCTAACTAAAATGGTTTACTGTTAACGGCCACGAAGTAACAAACAGACAGGACAAAAGGACTAGGTCCTCTAACTGAAACAGGCCTAGACCGAGGGAACAGTTATCGGGATACCACAAAAACAAGCACACTACCAAAAACCTAAAACAACACTAAAAGACAATAGCTATGAAAATAGCTTTTGGTTTATGAAACAATCTTTTCTTAAAGACAAGAAAAATGTACTTAGCCATAGCCAAGAGCGAGACCATGTCCGAGCTACATGAGCGGCAAACGAGATCTGGGGATATGGAGCAGTGCACCATGGGATACCTGCTTAGCCCAGCCAATAGAAGACTTTGAGCTAGAAAAGTTGGCCGAGTCGGAGCCGATATTCGGCTCTGAACCCACAGGTAAGAATGTAGGCAAGATAGGACTACATAACATCCCAGGTTTCTCAGAATATCTCTTACTGAGGTCATTTGAAGGTTTGCCAGGGATAGCAAGTACCTTCTCAGACACTAAACATTTTTAGGAGGAAGGGATACAATTATAATGAATGTGTCCAAGAGACATCCTAGAAACCTCAGAGACTGAGTGGTGGGTTCTAGAAAAGAAGTCTTGCTGTTCAGAGTAAATTCCAGTTTAAGAAAAGGACTGTTTGTTAAATATAAATGAAGCATCTTGAACCAAGCAATCATCAAGGTCGAAATAAAATATGGATACTCTGGTGCTGCAAAAAGCTGTGACAGGAGTTAAGCATTTTGTAAAAATCTTCAGGTCTTAAATAAGCCAAAGGGCAAAGAAGTAAACTCAAAGTGATATCCTAATGAACAAAATCTTAGAAAACTGCCTCCGTTTTGTATGAATATGGTTATGCAGGAGTGCTTGATGGAACAGAACAGGAAAAAAGTTTTGGAGGCTTGGCATTTGGAATTTTGGAATGTTTAGAGATGTGTTTAGATGGGACAATTCCAGAACTAATCTCATTGTTACCTATTTTCTAGGAACAATGAAAAAGTGTGATAAATTATTTCTGCATTTTGGGGTGGGGGACAGATTATACTGCCTCTTGTAGAAGCAGGTCTGAAAGAAATGGAAAAAGATGCTGTTGATCTGAGGTAGATTATAGGAATCCCTTTGGGTGCTGAAGGAGAATTCCACTATAGTCTTTAATCTTTTTTAAGTTCAAAACTCAAAAGTGTGAGGCTATTGGTTTCTGAAAGTGAGGGGAAATAGAAAGCTTCCCTCATGGACAAGGTGGATGGGGGGTGTGCAGAACACAGTCAGATGTTGGTGTATTTGTCAATAAAAGATCTCTTGGATTATTTAAATTCAGACTTTGATTTGTTATGTCATTCCTTTTTTTTTTTTTTGAAAATGCACCTTTTTGCTGAGAACTGGAACTTGTGAAAACAATGCTCCAGATTTGGAGGGATAGTTCCTCTAAATATTAAGCATAGTGGAAAGAAACAACTGTTTAATGTCTTGCATAATATTTCTCCTTCAATCTACTTTCTGAAAAAAATCTCAGCAGAAGAGTTGCCAAACACTTTATCTGAGTCTTAAGGAGCATCAGGTAGTCTTTGACATCATAAGGGCAGAACTGCAGCCTTAGCCAAGCACTGAACCTGTATCAGTTGCCCTAGAGGAAGCATCAGCAGCATCATGCCCATGTTTAATGGAATGCCTTGCTTCTTGAGAGGCTGAGCTGTGCATGTCCTGTAAGAATGACTTAGTGTCTGAGTCAGGAATGTTAAAAATAATTTTAGCTTTGTGATGATGCAAGGTAGTGCCAGCTATGTCAGGAGGACTAGGACAGTGAATGTATAACATACACCTGCATAGCTAGCTGGAGTTTTGTATGTACCAACAGTGGGTCCTGCTGGACAGAAAACAAATACACCTGTATATCAGAATATATTGTAACTGTTGAAATGAATATATTGTAACAGAGGATACTGGAAGAGAACAGGTAATCTCAGTCCAGCAAACTTAAAAAAAAAAACAGTCTGAAATTAAATTACCTGGTTTAGGCCAGAAAGATTGTATCTTACAGTTCTGATTGCAGCCAGAGAAAAAATGTCTATGAAAACCAGGACTAAAACTCCTGAACTAATTGCTACCCTTAAAGGGTGGAAGTTTTTGAAATGGTTTTATTGCTTCCAGATGCTATAACACATCTTAGCAAAGCTCTATGTTTGTGTACTATGACATGTATGCGCTAGACTCCAGTTCACTTTCTGGTAAAGGGGGAAGTGTGGGAACCACAGTCAGATGATGAGATGTATGTGATGTCATTCTGTAATCCAGCACTGAAATGATGTTTTAATACTAGATAAGACAGAAGTCTCAGAGCAGTCTGCTTCTGAAACCTGACAAAAAAGGAAGACCATTCACCCACTTCATCTTGTCTTGCTTTTGTAAGTAGGAAACTAATTCTTTAGATCATTCAGGAAAATATAGTGAGATTAGTTAAGTATTGTTTTTCTGTATCTGTATGAATCTTTCCATCTGTGTTATTTTTAATATTTCTTGTGATGAAACTCTGGTGTTTATTGTGATTAGATATTTAGAACTTTCATGTTCTTTTATTATTTATTATTAAATATATTTAAACTTTTCATTGTGTCTGGTCTTTTAGAGAATATTTTAACCTTTGAGAGCACTTATATTTATTTGGTGACACTATGGCTGCTCCTGAAAGCCTTGCTGCACTGGTCAAACACTACCATTTGTATTTGTATTAATTTTACTCAGTATAATTAGGTACCTTTGTAACAGCATTATGGTAGTTGGCTTTGGAGTGTTCTGGTAGCAGGAGCTACCTTACAGTCTGGGCAGAGGGGGCACAGCTGGTGAATCTGTACCAGCCTTTCCCAAGTGTGTGTATGTGTGTGTTTGAGAAAATCAAATCTCCAACAGATGTGTGTGTGTGTGTGTGTGTGTCAGCTAATTGGAGGAGGGACAGACAGCAATGGCTTTACAGAGAGGACTTGGCTTGAAACACTCAGCTGAGGACTCAATTCTACAGCTATGGTCAGTGTGTAGTCTTATTTGGGGCTTGGCAACAGACAGGAAAACCCAGCCGCAGGATGGGAGTGTGATCCCTGTGTACTCTTAAGGGAAATAATGAAACAGCCACTGGAAGCTCTTAAACATGAAATCGAACCTTTAATGTTAAGCGCTTTACATCTACTCTAATAGGTAGACTTCTTCAGACAAGGTAACACAGAACACTAGACAAGATTATAAAAATTAAGATATTAGTATGAATACAAAAGAGTGTTTTCATCTATTGAGCAACAGCTGATTAAAAACACGGAAGTGAAATTAAAGAAACTAAGGAGGGACATAAATGAGTACAAGAATGGAGTGGCGTATCTAGCCCCGCCCCCATCACAAGGTAGAAACCTTTATGGTCATTTGGTTGCACAGTGCATTGAGCAGGAAGGTAGAAATTTGGCTACTAATACTGCTGTGCCTGGGGCGTTGTGTACAGGTAACAGTGGAATTGATTTATTTGATAAGGATTGGGGTGATAATGGTAATGGAGATTCCTCCGTCAACAAAAGTGATAGTAACAGCTAAAAAAATAGCACCAACGTTAGCAACACTAATTCTTTTTCCAACAGAGGTCAAAACCACCAACGGAAATACAACACGAGGGGCAAGAAGGAGAATTACAAACTGAGCAGATAAAGGAAAAACAGGTGGTTTTACTGAATGAATGTGGTGATTTTAAAGTATACAACTTTTCTAGTTATGTTGTGGACCAGGACCTTTGTGAACTTTTCAGTAAGGGATTGACTTTTGTTCCTGCTGATCATTTTAAGTTACCTGAAGTTTTAATTGATTTAAAACTTTATATTCGTAAAATGAATTTGGCCTTGTTGTTGGGAAACAACAGTTATATTGAATCTCCCTTGAGAGTGCCACGTACATAGAACCCACCGTTTTACCCAGTTCTGTCTTTATTTGAACATATGTGTGAAACTGACTTGAGAAATTTACACAAGGAGAATATAAAGCATACCTCTGTAAACATGACTAAAGGGGAGGCTGAAGCGTTGGGTTTGGTAAGATCTTTGCTGGTTCATTTGTTAAAACCTGACAAGGGCAGAGGATTAGTGATTATGGACAATGAAGAATATGAGACTAAAATGTTAAAAGTGTTAGAAAGCGAAATTTATGTAAGATCAAGTGTTAATGAAATGAACACTGCTTACAAAAAAATGTATAGTTTTTTTAGAGATTTGTTAATTGAAGACATGATTAGTATGGATATTTACAATTACTTGACAGTTTTAAATCCAAAAGTACCAAACTTGTTCGGGTTGCACAAACTTCATAAAAATTTACAAGAACCACCTATGAGAGCTTTGATTAATGCAAAGTCTTCTATCTCTTATGCATGTTCCAAATATGTAGATCTTATTTTAAAAAACACCTATGAGAGCTTTGGTTAACGCAAAGTCTTCTATCTCGTATGCATGTTCCAAATATGTAGATCTTATTTTAAAAAAGTATGTGTTTAGAGAAGACCAGATTTGCAAAGATTCTTGAACTTTTCTAGAAGCATTAGATAAGTTTGAGTTTCAAGACAATGTGATGCTTTTAACGGTTGACGTGGTAGATTTGTATTTTTCCATTCCCCATGATATAGGAGTGGAATATGTACTAGAAAGAATGTTACATTATGGTGCAGATAGTAACGAAAACCGACTTATCCAGGAGATGTTGGATGTTATCTTGAATAACAATTTTGTCATGTTTAATGGTGAGATATTCAAACAGATAGTGGGTGTTGCGATGGGGTCCCTGTGTGGGGTGAGTTACGCTAATTTGGTGTTGTCTCACTGGGAGGTTGAAAATATCTTTAAAAATGAGGTATATAAAAAAGTAAAACTATATAATAGATTATTGGATGACATTTTTATTATGTCTGAAGGTAATAAAAAAGAAGCAAGGTTGTTTGTTAATTACCTAAACAACAGCACACCCTTTTTGAAATTTACTTACACCTTTTATGAAGACACCATTAACTACCTAGACGTAGAGTTAACAAAAGACAGGATGGAAAAAAGTTATTCACCTAAGATCTATTGGAAACCCACGTATTCCAACACTTTATTGCATTTTACAAGTTGTCACCCTTTCCACCAGAAAAGATCTGTCCTAAAAGGACAACTAGTGAGAGCAGCTAAAAAGTATGTTTTTGAGTCGTGGTTATCCAGAGGGTTTAGTGCTTGATCTGGTGGGGGAGGTCCAGTCTAAAAGGGTTTGTGGCATCTACAGTCCAATTTTATCTAAAAGGTTGCAGAACATTAGTATGGAGAGTAGAGAGGATACAAGTAGTATGAGACTGGGAGCCACAAATGCCCCCATTTTGAACTGAGAACACACAAAGATCTGACACTGTGTGTTTCAGAAAAAGTTTTATTACTTCTTTCTGTATAGAAGCAGGTGATATTGGTAACATTTAAAAAAGGAATTGGAACCTTTTGGTACATGAAAAGGAATTGGGTAACAGGTTGGGCTTCTCCACTACAATAATTTTTAGGAAGGGTAGGAACCTGAAGAGTATAATAGAAACCAACACTAAGAAGTCTGTTAGGGTTGAAGGCACCTACAAATGTGAATCATGTAACTATTGCAGGTATATTGGTCGAGTATAAAAGTGAATCATCATGTGTTTAAATTCAGAGGCAGGTACAACTGTAATTCAAGGTCAGTGGTCTACATAGCTTCCTGTCAGCTATGCCCAGCATTCTATGTTGGGAAGACTGACAGGAAGCTGAAAGAAAGGATATACAAACACATTTACCATATTAGGAAGATGAGTAACACCAATGCATTAGAAAGACACTGTAATGAACATTCTACCCACCATTTTTTTTTCAAAGTTATTGACCAGGTAGTTGTTGATGCAAAAGGTGGGCCACAGCAGTTACTATTAGAAAAAGGTGAACTTATATGGAAACTCAGGTTAAACTCTTATACCCCCACCCCCCGGTTTGAATGAGGTAACCTCCTTGGCATGTATTTTGAAGTTGAAAAGTTTACTTTGATAGAAGTGACTTGCATAATCAGGTTAACTAATACACTTAAAATGTACTGGTACACCATTGCAACATGATATTTTACTTAACACAAGACATAAGAATAGTTGTTTAGTTTGAATTAAATACATTTAATTAATTTATTAGACTTGTCACAGCTAGAGTAGTGTGCTTCATGGATTAATTGATTGAGTTGAGACAACCTTTTGTAAGTTCGGATTGATTAACATTTAATATAACATTTTATATTTCATATTTTATGTATTTTTTTTATACTTGTATTTTAAATTAATGACTGGTAAGTTAATGACTTGATTAGTTAAATTAAGGCTGATTTGGCGCCTTTTTCTGTTTTATAATCTTGTCTAGTGTTCTGTGTTACCTTGTCTGAAGAAGTCTACCTATTAGAGTAGACGAAAAGCGCTTAACATTAAAGGTTCGATTTCGTGTTTAAGAGCGTCCGGTTTCATTATTTCTGTTGTGGTTGGTTGGTTTTCATTTTTGTGGAATTACTCTTAAGGGAAACTTTGCTTGGTGTATACAGCTGCACCTAGAAATCCTGTGTGCATCTATTTTTGTTCCCAGAGAATGCCCTCATTGGTGTCAGTGGTAAGGATTAAGGCTCCCGGGTTACTGGCCCAGAGGGGGATATCACAAGCCTCATTATCAGATATAATGTATATGGCCATATATACTTTTGGTAGTTAATAAACGAAAGAACAAAGTATCAGATGTGCAAACTCGTCTACCATATCTGTGCATGGCTCTGCTATCTCTGCCATAGGGCAGGGCATTAGTGGAATGAAGCAATTTACAAAACTTGTCTGATTCCACTGCCATAACTACAGGATCTGAAGAAGGAATTTTATGTAAGTACTTCTGGGTATAAAGTATTTTATAAAATTTGTCTTGCTTTTTTGGACAGGTGGATGGGATTCAGACACCAGAAAAGCTGAAAAAAGGTATCTTCCAGAACTGGTGGAATAGCAGAGAGTTTAGGCAACCCCATATTTATGAGTTCAAAAAACTTTTGGGGGGATAAGATATTTGCTTACCTTTCCAATTAAAATGTTTCATCATCTTGTAAATGATATTGCCAAAAGTTACTTCTTTATGATATAGTCGAAAAACACAGCATTTATTGTATTTTCTGCCTATCTGAAAAAAAAACTTGAAAAAAACAAAAAAAATACTCTTGTTTTCCATACTTTCCTAATAGTTTGTTCCAGAGATCAGATTTTGCTGATCCCTGGGCTTTGTCTTGGTTCCTGTGTTTCTCCATTTTCCTTGTTTGGTCAGGGGGAAGTTTCTTTACTCACCAGTGAGAGTGGGGAGTACTGAGCTGCCTGTTTGCCCTCAGAGGAGTGGTTTAAGGCAGTAACTTGTAGTTTATTGGCCATTTTGGGTCATTTCCTGTCTTTTCCAGCCCCCTGCTATAAAGCACGCTTTAGCGCGATTTAGCGCGGAGTTGCTACAGGAGCACACAAGAGCTGCGGCGGTTAATCAAGGTTAAACTATTCAGGCTACCTAAAGTCCACTCTTCAAATTTTCCCTTAAAACAGCCTTCCTTGAACTGTACTGCTGATCAAACCAGCGTATTCTATATCTAAAAAGTTCAGCTCTACTTGATTCTTAAGTAGACTATTCTCTATCTATAAAGCCTAGCACTTGCTCCTAAAGTATTTTTTTTACTTTGATATACCACTTTTATTATACATAGTACCCCATCAGCCAGAAACCCCTTTTCGATCACCCACATCCCCCGGAGTCTTTTTAAAGTCTTTGTCTATTCCTTCTAGCACGTCGAGGGATCAGTTGCTAGTGTCCTCTCCTGCTCAGCTGGTGAATCTGGGAATATTGAGGCAATGTTACAATTGTCTCATGTACACGGACAACCCTCTCCTTCTCCCACAAAACACAAATACATGCGAGAGATGCAACTATATAGCCAAACTGGAGGCTGAGCTCTCTCAACATAGGACTGGCAAGACCAGTCAGGAGGAGAAGGTAACCACACACACCACAAACCCAGTCTCACATAGTACTATCACAACTTCAAATCATACACATAAATACACAAAGACATACTCGGAGGCTCTGATCAAAAATCTACCAAAACAGCAGAGGCCACCAAATCAGACACCCAAACAACTGCCACTTCAGGACACAACACATGCAACACATAGACCACATAGTCAGTGTGCCAAACAGTCACAGCCCTTAAGGCCAAACACAATGCCATACACACTCGTCATTGGTGACTCCATAGTCAGACACACTGACGTCCCGCTCACCAGATTGAGTAAGGAAAGGGTCACAGTAAGCTGCCTGTCGGGCGCTAGAATCTGCTACATAACGCAAGCACTCAGGTCTCTCAACAGCAGGTACAAGTACGACTCTGTCATTGTCCACGCTGGTGTGAACGACCGGAGACGTACCTCCTTGGACTACATGAAAAGAGACATAGAGGAGCTCTCTGATTATGTAGCCCAGGCAGGTATGACCCTGACCTTGGGCAGTATCCTACCTTCACCAAGAATGATGCCACAATACAGAGACAAGATGATCAGCTTTAATAATTGGCTTAAACTCTGGTGTCATTCAAAGGGGATCCAATGTCTGTCTGCCTGGGATGACATGCTGGACAAGCCAGCTGCTTTGCAAGGGATGGCTTGCACCTGTCACCCCTGGGCTTCTGGATATTGGCAAAGGCTCTTGCCACCCCCATAGTGCCTTTTTTAGGCAGGGCTCAAATTCTAAACCTACCATCCTAGAACACAAAAAAGGAAAAAAAACTAAGGGTAATGCTGCTCAATGCCAGAAGTCTCAACCTCAAGATGCACGCACTCGAGGCCCTTCTCAGTATGGAGAACATCGATGTCTGTGCTGTGACTGAAACCTGGTTCAAGGCTCCCGAGAGCACTCCGGCACTATCAGGTTTTACCTCATATCATGCGTTCCGGCCCCAAAATCCGGGCAATACCAAGAAAGGAGGGTGATAATGGTAATGGAGATTCCTCCATCAACAAAGTGATAGTAACAGCAAAAAAATAGCACCAACATTAACTATTTCCAACAGAGGTCAAAACCACCAATGGAAATACAACACGAGGGGCAAGAAGGAGAATTACAAACTGAGCAGATAAAGGAAAAACAGGCGGTTTTACTGAATGAATGTGGTGATTTTAAATTATACAACTTTTCTAGTTATGTTGTGGACCAGGACCTTTGTGAACTTTTCAGTAAGGGATTGACTTTTGTTCCTGCTGATCATTTTAAGTTACCTGAACTTTTAATTGATTTAATTGATTTAAAACTTTATATTCGTAAAATGAATTTGGCCTTGTTGTTTGGCAACAACAGTTATATTGAATCTCCCTTGAGAGTGCCACGTACATACAACCCACCGTTTTACCCAGTACTGTCTTTAATTGAACATATGTGTGAAACTGACTTGTGAAATTTACACAAGGAGAATATAAAGCATACCTCTGTAAACATGACTAAAGGGGAGGCTGAAGCGTTAGGTTTGGTAAGATCTTTGCTGGTTCATTTGTTAAAACCTGACAAGGGCAGAGGATTAGTGATTATGGACAATGAAGAATATGAGACTAAAATGTTAAAAGTGTTAGAAAGCGAAATTTATGTAAGATCAAGTGTTAATGAAATGAACACTGCTTACAACAAAATGTATTCTTTTTTTTGAGATTTG
Source organism: Protopterus annectens (assembly GCF_019279795.1). Lineage (NCBI taxonomy): Eukaryota > Metazoa > Chordata > Ceratodontiformes > Protopteridae > Protopterus > Protopterus annectens. The sequence goes on along the minus strand of NC_056725.1, from coordinate 1,934,627,968 downwards.
TTAATTGAAGACATGATTAGTATGGGTATTTACAATTACTTGATAGTTTTAAATCCAAAAGTACCAAACTTGTTCGGGTTGCACAAACTTCATAAAAATTCACAAGAGCCACCTATGAGAGCTTTGGTTAATGCAAAGTCTTCTATCTCTTATGCATGTTCCAAATATGTAGCTCTTATTTTAAAAAACACCTATGAAAGCTTTGGTTAACACAAAGTCTTCTATCTCGTATGCATGTTCCAAATATGTAGATCTTATTTTAAAAAAAGTATGTGTTTAGAGAAGACAAGATTTGCAAAGATTCTTGGACTTTTCTAGAAGCATTAGATAAGTTTGAGTTTCAAGACAATGTGATGCTTTCAACGGTTGACGTGGTAGATTTGTATTTTCCATTCCCCATGATATAGGAGTGGAATATGTACTAGAAAGAATGTTACATTATGGTGCAGATAGTAACGAAAACCGACTTATCCAGGAGATGTTGGATGTTATCTTGAATAACAATTTTGTCATGTTTAATGGTGAGATTTTCAAACAGATAGTGGGTGTTGCGATGGGGTCCCTGTGTGGGGTGAGTTACGCTAATTTGGTGTTGTCTCACTGGGAGGTTGAAAATATCTTTAAAAATGAGGTATATAAAAAAGTAAAACTATATAATAGATTATTGGATGACATTTTTATTATGTTTGAAGGTAATAAAAAAGAAGCAAGGTTGTTTGTTAATTACCTAAACAACAGCACACCCTTTTTGAAATTTACTTACACCTTTTATGAAGACACCATTAACTACCTAGGCAGAGTTAACAAAAGACAGGATGGAAAAAAGTTATTCACCTAAGATCTATTGGAAACCCACGTATTCCAACACTTTATTGCATTTCACAAGTTGTCACCCTTTCCACCAGAAAAGATCTGTCCTAAAAGGACAACTAGTGAGAGCAGCTAAAAAGTATGTTTTTGAGTCGTGGTTATCCAGAGGGTTTAGTACTTGAACTGGTGCGGGAAGACCAGTCTAAAAGGCTTTGTGGCATCTACACTCCAAGATTATCTAGAAGGTTGCAGAACATTAGTATGGAGAGTAGAGGGGATACAAGTAGTATGAGACTGGGAGCCACAAATGCCCCCCATTTTGAACTGTGAGAACACACAAAGATCTGACACTGTGTGTTTCAGAAAAAGTTTTATTACTTCTTTCTGTATAGAAGCAGGAGATATTGGCAACATTTAAAAAAGGAATTGGAACCTTTTGGTACATGAAAAGGGATTGGGTAACAGGTTGGGCTTCTCCCCTACAATAATTTTTAGGAAGGGTAGGAACCTGAAGGTATAATGAAACCAACACTAAGAAGTCTGTTAGGGTTGAAGGCACCTACAAATGTGAATCATGTAACTATTGCAGGTACATTGGTACAGGGTAGTATAAAAGTGAATCATCATGTGTTTAAATTTAGAGGCAGGTACAACTGTAATTCAAGGTCAGTGGTCTACATAGTCTGCAGTAGCCCAGCATTCTATGTTGGAGGCTGCCAGAAGCTGACAGGAACAACACATTTACCATATAGGAAGTGAAACACCAATTGCAAAACACAATGAACATGTCATTGGTGACTCCATAGTCAGACACACTGCGCCCCACCAGATTGAGTAAAGGTCACAGTAAGCTGTCGGCTAGAATCTGCTACATAACAAGCACTCAGGTCTCTCAACAGCAGGTACTCTGTCATTGTCCGCTGGTGTACGAGACCTCCTTGGACTACATGAAAAGAGACATAGAGGAGCTCTCTGATTATGTAGCCCAGGCAGGTATGACCCTGACCTTGGCAGTATCCTACCTTCACCAAGAATGATGCCACAATACAGAGACAAGATGATCAGCTTTAATAATTGGCTTAAACTCTGGTGTCATTCAAAGGGGATCAATGTCTGTCTGCCTGGGATGACATGCTGGACAAGCCACGCTTTGCAAGGGATGGCTTGCACCTGTCACCCTGGGCTTCTGGATATTGGCAAAGGCTCTTGCCACCCATAGTGCCTTTTTAGGCAAGGCTCAAATTCTAAACCTACCACTAGAACACAAAAAGGAAAACTAAGGGTAATGCTGCTCAATGCCAAGTCTCAACCTCAAGATGCACTGAGGCCCTTCTCAGTATGGAGAACATCGATGTCTGTGCTGTGACTGAAACCTGGTTCAAGGCTCCCACCCGCACTATCAGGTTTTACCTCATATCATGCCGCCCCAAAATCCGCACAAGAAAGGAGGGTGTCTATATTCATCAAGGACACCCACACCTCAAGGTTGGTGCACGATGCATCGGAGACCATCCAGGTGAATTAACCATAGGCAAGACTGCTCCAATTTGTAGCAGTTACAGGCCACCCTCTCAATCTCAGGAACCTCACAAGCTTCCTGAAAACACTGGGGGATAAATGTATCTCCAAAACCATCATACTAGGTGACTTCAACTACCCAATATAGACTGGGATCACTACTCAAGCCCCAACACTCTAGCCCAAAGGTTCCTAGAGTTCATAAACTCAAATGCCATGGAACAACTAGTCACCATCCCACAAGAGGAGAAAACATACTAGATCTCATCATCACGAACATGGGGTCACAATGTTCAACACGAAGTATACCCTCACTGGTGAGATCAGACCATAAACTAATCTCACTGGAAGTCCACATCCGCCACCTGAGATAAAAGACCACAGTGAAGAACTTCTCAAAGCCGACTTCACACTTCTAAAGACTGGTGGTCTCTTAAGGCCGAGCCGAAACCATTAAGCGAATATCACTTCTGCCTACAGGACTGCATGGATCAGGCAATCCCAAACAAAACAAAGACTCTTTGTACCAAAGGCCGCCAGTCTGGTGGACCCCAGCCATAAACAACTCTACAACAAGGAGGAAGCTACTACAAGATAGAGCAAAATCCTTAAAAGAAACACCTTTGATCATTATAAGTAAAAACTAAGATCTCTAAAATCATCCAAGGCAAATTTTGAGAGAAAAGCTAAGGACTCAAAAGACAATCATAAGGCCTTCTTTAGCTATGTTAGAAACCTGGGAGGAAACTCCCAGATATGCTCAGAATTAGTTCAAATGATGAATGAACCTACAGACATTGCCAACATACTGGCTGACAGTTCAGTGCAAACTCCCCAAAGGGAGATATCTATACCAGAGGATTGTAGCCCAAACATCTCTAACGTTCTACCACCATTTTCTTTTCAAAGTTATTGACCAGGTAGTTTTATGATATTTAGCAGATAGTAACGAAAACCGACTTATCCAGGAGATGTTGGATGTTATCTTGAATAACAATTTTGTCATGTTTAATGGTGAGATTTTCAAACAGATAGTGGGTGTTGCGATGGGGTCCCTGTGTGGGGTGAGTTACGCTAATTTGGTGTTGTCTCACTGGGAGGTTGAAAATATCTTTAAAAATGAGGTATATAAAAAAGTAAAACTATATAATAGATTATTGGATGACATTTTTATTATGTCTGAAGGTAATAAAAAAGAAGCAAGGTTGTTTGTTAATTACCTAAACAACAGCACACCCTTTTTGAAATTTACTTACACCTTTTATGAAGACACCATTAACTACCTAGACGTAGAGTTAACAAAAGACAGGATGGAAAAAAGTTATTCACCTAAGATCTATTGGAAACCCACGTATTCCAACACTTTATTGCATTTCACAAGTTGTCACCCTTTCCACCAGAAAAGATCTGTCCTAAAAGGACAACTAGTGAGAGCAGCTAAAAAGTATGTTTTTGAGTCGTGGTTATCCAGAGGGTTTAGTGCTTGATCTGGTGGGGGAGGTCCAGTCTAAAAGGGTTTGTGGCGTCTACAGTCCAATTTTATCCAAAAGGTTGCAGAACATTAGTATGGAGAGTAGAGGGGATACAAGTAGTATGAGACTGGGAGCCACAAATGCCCCCATTTTGAACTGTGAGAACACACAAAGATCTGACGCTGTGTGTTTCAGAAAAAGTTTTATTACTTCTTTCTGTATAGAAGCAGGAGATATTGGCAACATTTAAAAAAGGAATTGGAACCTTTTGGTACATGAAAAGGGATTGGGTAACAGGTTGGGCTTCTCCCCTACAATAATTTTTAGGAAGGGTAGGAACCTGAAGAGTATAATAGAAACCAACACTAAGAAGTCTGTTAGGGTTGAAGGCACCTACAAATGTGAATCATGTAACTATTGCAGGTACATTGGTACAGGGTCGAGTATAAAAGTGAATCATCATGTGTTTAAATTTAGAGGCAGGTACAACTGTAATTCAAGGTCAGTGGTCTACATAGCTTCCTGTCAGCTATGCCCAGCATTCTATGTTGGGAAGACTGCCAGGAAGCTGAAAGAAAGGATATACAAACACATTTACCATATTAGGAAGATGAGTAACACCAATGCATTAGAAAGACACTGTAATGAACATTCTACCCACCATTTTCTTTTCAAAGTTATTGACCAGGTAGTTGTTGATGCAAAAGGTGGGCCACAGCAGTTACTATTAGAAAAAGGTGAACTTATATGGAAACGCAGGTTAAACTCTTATACCCCCCCCCCCCGGTTTGAATGAGGTAACCTCCTTGGCATGTATTTTGAAGTTGAAAAGTTTACTTTGATAGAAGTGACTTGCATAATCAGGTTAACTAATACACTTAAAATGTACTGGTACACCATTGCAACATGATATTTTACTTAACACAAGACATAAGAATAGTTGTTTAGTTTGAATTAAATACATTTAATTAATTTATTAGACTTGTCACAGCTAGAGTAGTGTGCTTCATTGATTAATTGATTGAGTTGGGACAACCTTTTGTAAGTTCGGATTGATTAACATTTTATATTTCATATTTTATGTATTTTTTTTTATACTTTGTATACTCTGCATAGATTTTAGTAATTGTATTTTAAATTAATGACTGGTAAGTTAATGACTTGATTAGTTAAATTAAGGCTGATTTGGCGCCTTTTTTTGTTTTATAATCTTGTCTAGTGTTCTATGTTACCTTGTCTGAAGAAGTCTACCTGTTAGAGTAGACGAAAAGCGCTTAACATTAAAGGTTCGATTTCATGTTTAAGAGCGTCCGGTTTCATTATTTCCGTTGTGGTTGGTTGGTTTTCGTTTTTGTGGAATTACTCTTAAAGGAAACTTTGCTTGGTGTATACAGCTGCACCTAGAAATCCTGTGTGCATCTATTTTTGTTCCCAGAGAATGCCCTCACTGGTGTCAGTGGTAAGGATTAAGGCTCCTGGGTTACTGGCCCAAAGGGGGATATCACAAGCCTCATTATCAGATATAATGTATATGGCCATATATACTTTTGGTAGTTAATACACGAAAGAACAAAGTATCAGATGTGCAAACTCGTCTACCATATCTGTGCATGGCTCTGCTATCTCTGCCATAGGGTAGGGCATTAGTGGAATGAAGCAATTTAGAAAACTTGTCTGATTCCACTGCCATAACTACAGGATCTGAAAAAGGAATTTTATGTAAGTACTTCTGGGTATAAAGTATTTTATAAAATTTGTCTTGCTTTTTTGGACAGGTGGATGGGATTCAGACACCAGAAAAGCTGAAAAAAGGTATCTTCCAGAACTGGTGGAATAGCAGAGAGTTTAGGCAACCCCATATGTATGAGTTCAAAAAACTTTTGGGGGGATAAGATATTTGCTTACCTTTCCAATTAAAATGTTCCATCATCTTGTAAATGATATTGCCAAAAGTTACTTGTTTATGAGGGGAGTCAGAAGACAATGTCATCTGCCTCTGATTTATAACCCACAGGAGAATGACTCTGGGATGGATAATCCAAGCTCTCAGACTATGAATCAGAACACACTTTTCTTTAGTTTGCACAGTAAGTGTGTAGAAGCAGGTGAGGTGTAGAAGCAGAGTGAGAAGAAGTTAAATGTGTGGCTGCAAAGGCATACCAGCTTTAAAAAGTCCTTGAGAAACGATGAACCACTCATCCTTTGAGTCCTTAGGGGAAGGGCCTGGAGTGACTGGAGGCAAAATATGTTTAGTTTTTTTGTCTCCTTTTCTTAGGAGTCTCCAAGGAAATTGTATGAAGAGGAATGGAATGATTGTTCCCCAGTTCCCTCGAGAGAATCAGCCTCTGCTCTCCCTTCACAGCTGATTGATCCTGTTGATCATTCTGGGTGTGCTGGAGTCCTGCACCATTTTGGCTTTCAAAGGATCCTGAGAGTGGGAACTAGTACAAAAGCTGGACAGTCCAAGGTCTGATAAATGCCTCAACACAGATGTCTGATTCAAACTAAATGAAGCTGACTTCTCTGGTAAATTTGCCTCTTCTTTTAACTTTTTAGTTTTCTTTTTAGTCTGATGGGAGACATTGGAGGCAGATGGTTATAAGGGATTTGTCAATCATATCCCCATTTCCTTTTCTAAGCTGACATTAAAAGCATAATTTTCCTAAGTTTTAAAGGTAAACAAGAAAGATCCCCAAACTGAGTATTTACCTTAACCCAGATAGGGTATTAAACTGCCCCCAAATGATTGTAGCAGGATCTGACTGCATGATTGGCAAACCATGATGAAAACAAAGTCTTTATTCATGGGCTGGTAGCAAGGAAATATTTCATGTTGATACATCCCTTAACTACTAGCATGCGGTCTCATGCAGAGATTATGGGTTGAATATATGTTATGTAAAGAATACAGCTAATCTTTTGAAGACTGGCTGTAAGTATGGTATCCTTGGCAATATATGTCCAATAAGTCAGGAATACTGCAATAGTGATCTAATGAAGAACATATGCCAATGCAGATCAACTGTTACAATAAGCATATAATGTTGTTTTCTGTCAATGAGAGTTTCATCTCCATTACTAAGCAGGACAGAATCCAAAGCTACACCTTTTGGGAGTTCTCAAGAAATAATTATCTGAATAATGGTGGTACTTAAGGAAACCTAGACATGGAAATCACAATCAGTTTGTGGTGCGTTGTGAGATGACTAGGTGGCTCAGCTGTTTTTGTGAATATCCTATCACCCTGCACAGAACTCAGGGAACCATGCAATGGGCTGCGCCAAGGGGCAGTCCACTTCCCTCCAAGCAGCTGCATTCCACCCCTGAAAGCATGAGTGACGAGAGAGGTATCTGCTAGAGGCAAGTGGACCACAAACCTTTATTCCTACCCCACCCTGCTTGGCTCCTCCAATGCCAGTGCTAATGGAAAAATTAGTTATGTACCTACCATAACTTTCCATGTTAGTTGTCTTCTTCTCGCCGTCTTTCTTGCTGGTTGGGTTCGGAGCCGATCCTCAGTTCCAACTCAGCCATCTTCAAAAGCTCGAGAGCTGCTTACTGGCTCAAGACCCCCCTATATCCCATGATGCCTGGAGCTAGATATCCAGATCTCGTTTGGTAAGTCTAACTGCAGACATAATAATAAAGGAATCCTATCCTAGAATGCATAAATCCTACTGGAGAGACTACTAATCAGAAAGGAATAGCCAGAGAAGACTCAGTCGGTGAAAAATCAAGAACTCTTCTCGGTCCACTAGGATAGGGGGATGGAGGGTGGGATGCAAGAAAGAAGGCGAGAAGATGACAACTAACATGGGACGTTATGGTAGGTACATAACTTATTTATGTTAAGTTGTCTATCTTGCCTTATATTCTTGCTGGTTGGGACAGTGTCCCTAGCACCTAAAAACCTGGGTGGCTCATCTGAAAAGACTCTTCAGAACAGTGGAACCAAAGTCAGCTCTGCTCCTAGAAACCAAAACCAACTTGTAATGCGAAATGAAAGTATGTGGGTTGGCCCATGTAGCCACAGCACAAATAGATTCCATGGGCAACCTAGCCTGAAAGGCCACCGAAGTAGCTAAAGCTCTGGTGGAATAACCTTTTGGTTTAACTGGCAATTCTTTATTCCTCAGTTGATATATGAATGTGATGATAGAAGTCAACCACCTGGATAAGGTTACTTTGGAGACCAGAAGACCTTGTTTACCTACTGCATAAGACAGGAAAAGTTGATCTGATTTTCTAATGTCCTTGGTTCTGTGCAAATAAAAGCATAGCTGCCTATGAACATCTAACTGATGCAACTTGTATTCTGCCCTGTTGGAGTGGTTAGGGAAAAACACAGGAAGGTCTATGGACTTATTCAAGTTACTCTCTGAAGAGACCTTAGGAAGGAAGGACGGATTAGTCCTAAGAGCAACCCTGTCATTGTGGAACACGAGATATGAGGAATGGACAGAAAGAGCCTGTAGTTCCGAAACTCTTCTGGCTGAAGTAATAGCTACCAGGAAGAGGGTTTTCCAAGATAAGAACTTCAGCAAACAAGAAGCTGCAGGTTTGAAAGGGGGCAAAATCAGCAAAGTTAAAAATCAAGTTTAAATCCCACGGTGGTGGAGGATCCCTCACTGGGGGTCTGAGCAGAGTGGTTCCTTTGAGAAAGGCTTTACACAGCTTATGGGACATGATATTGTTTTCCGATAGGCCAATGTAAAAATTAGAAATTGCTGCTAACTGGACTCTAATTGTAGCTGAAGCAGAACCAGCATGGAAGAGTTCTGCTAGAAATACCAAAATGGAGTGCAATGGGGATGAAAAGGAGTCAATGCTTTTTTCCTCTGCCCAGGAAGAAAAACGTTTCCACTTACTAGCGTAAGTCTTTCTGGTCATAGACTTTTGTGATGACAAAAGGATTTCTCTCACAGATGGGGAAATATCTGGGAGCCTGGCTACGGTTGGAAGTGGAGCAACCACGCTGTGAGCTGGAGAGTGTGCAGGGATTGGTGCAGCCCACCGACTAATAAATCAGGAGGTCTGGAACTAGGTCCAGAGTCCAGGGCTGTTCGAGAAGATAGAAGTGCAGGAATGGAAACCATATTTGTCGAGGCCAGTAAGGAGCAATGAGGATCATTTTGCAACCCGAAACGGCAGCCTTCTGAATCAATTTCGGTATGAGGGTGAAAGGAGGAAATGCATAAAGAAGTCCCTTGGGCCAATCGTGGACTTGAGCATCTCTGGGGGGATGCCCGGGGAGTGGAAGGAGGGAGAAGAAATTGCTGCAATTGTTGTTGAGGGGAGTTGCAAAAAGGTTGCAGCAAGGTTGGCCCCATCTGTGGAAGATTTGGTCCGCAACCACCTGGTTCAGAGACCACTCGTGAGGCATGAGAATTGCTCTGTTCAATCTGTCTGCTATAACATTGGACTTCCCAGGGATGTGCATTGCAATCAGAAACTGTTGGGAAGAGATCGCCCACTGCCACAGTCTGAGTGCTTCTTGACATAGGGGGTAGGACCTGGTTCCGCCCTGCTTGTTGATGTTCCACACTACGGACATATTGTCCGTTTGGACTGCAATGGTCCTGGTAGGAAGAGAGTCCTGAAGAGCCTGCAATGCTAAGAGCACAGCCCTCATCTCCAAGACATTTATGTGCAGATGATACTCGTGAGGTTGCCAGGTGCCTTGGACTGTTCTGCCCTGATAATGCCCCTCCCCCCACCCGATCAGGGAGGTGTATGTGGTCACTGTAGCCACTGGAGGGGGAAGAACAAATGGTCTGCCGTGGAGCACTGATGTGGAGACCATCCACCACGCAAGGTGTTTCTTGCATGCCTGAGTGATCATAATCGTGTAAGACATGGGAAGTTGCTGGAAGGACCATTGGGTGAAAAGAAGCCACTGGAGAATCCTCATGTGAAAACGAGCTAGGGGAACAAGTACGATAGCTGCTGCCATGAGACCTAGCATTTGAAGGACAAACCTGGCTTGAATCCTTTTGCATGCTAATAAAACCTTGACATGCTGACGAATCACTGAAACCCTGTCTGGTGGGAGGCTCGCTAACATGTCTTTGGTATTTAAATTTGCACCTAAAAAGGTGATAGATTGACAGGGCAACAATGCAGACTTTTCGAAATTTATTGTGATACCCAGCCTGAAGCAAGTGTCGATGGTGCAGTCTCTGGCTCGCAGAAGGTGATGTCTGGTGGTAGCAGTGAGGAGCCAGTCGTCGAGATATGGAAACACCTGGAATCCTTGCCGTCTCAGATGAGTGGTAGCTACTGCCGTACATTTGGTAAACAACTTGGGGGCTGTGGTGAGACCAAAGGGCAGAGCTCTGAACTGATAATGTCTGGCTCCCAGCCGGATGCGAAGGAATCTTCGGAAGCATCTGTCCATTTTTATGTGGTAGCACGCATCCTGAAGATCTATGGAGAACATCCAATTGTCCTGACCCAGAAAGGGTAAAATGGACTGAAGCGTGACCATCCAGAATTTTGTTCTTTGTACAGATTTGTTTAGTCTGCTGAGATCCAAAATGGGTCTCCAGTCCCCTGTCTTTTTTGGTACTAGAAAGAACCTTGAGTAAATTCCGGATCCTTGTTGGTCTGCTGGGACTTGCTGGATGGCTCTTTTTTTAAGCAGTTTTGAGACTTCTAGCACTGCTTGGTCCCTTAGAATGGGTGGAACATCTGGAAGGGACATGTATGACTTTAAGGGGGTGTGAACGAAGGGGATTCTGTAGCCTCCAGATATGACAAACTGTACCCATTTGTCTTATGTTATGTCTCGCCAGGCTCCTGGGTACAGTGATAGTCTTTCCCCGACTGCCTCCAGAGGTGAGCAGCCAGGCAACCCTTCAGGGATGCTGGAAGGGCTTGTCAGAGAAGGATTCTCTGCTGCCCTGGTTTTGCGGACCCCCCTCTGCCATGAGGGCAGCATCTGTTATTGTTCCCTCCTCTGCCCCTGGAGGGAAACTCACCACGTGTGTCCAGCAAGGCTCCTTGGCATTTCCGGAACCACATCTTCCCACTCTTCTGTCCCTTAGGATATAGTCTGAAAGGAGTGGAAAAACGGACTCATACAGCAGAGAGAGTCTTGCCTTCCTGCTCACACCTGGCAAGGGGTATCTTTCACCTGTGATCCAAAGAGAGAGGAACAATCACAGGGGGTGTTGGTGAAAGACGCTCTGAAAGATTCTGCAAAGTTACATAGCCACATCCAAGCATGCCTCCTTAGGGCCACGCCTGTGCCTGCAGCTCTACTCGCACCATCGGCTGCATACGAAATGAGCCGCATGGAGGAGTTTACCACAGAATTAAGAGTCGCCAGCTGGGAGGCTGCCTTAGCCTGGGCCTCCTCAACTGATGGATCTTGGAGGGTATCTCCAAGCTCTTTCAGGAGATCCCTTTGAAGACGGGTAAAGTGGCACAGGTAATTCAGGGACCGCATGGAAAAGGTCGCTGAAGAGAACATCCACTTCCCATATCTGTCCATCGTCCTGGACTCCTTATTAGGGGGATGGACAAATGAAGTTTCAGCCAACTCCTTCTTTGTGGCTGCTGCTACCACCATGGCATCAAAGGGTACACTCTTGGTCAAGAACTGTTTGTCCTGCAGGACAGTAATGAATTTTTCAGGTCTTCTAGGGGTCGGTTCCACTGTGTCTGGAGCCGTCCACACCTTTCAAGCCACCACAGACATCAGTGGGTCGAAAGGCAGAGACACCCAGGAGGTGGAAGTTCGGGATCCAAATGTATCCAAGAATACCGACTCATCCTCGGAAGGGATTAGGGTAGTCCAGTTTCCCCTCTGCCTAAGTATCTCAAGGATGTCTGTGAAGGAGACATCTTCAGAGGGGAATCCTGGGGACCCTTCCGACTCCTCTAAGTCATTATCCGATGTAATAGACTTGGGGGAGTCAACATGCTTCCTCTTGCATTTTCTCTTGCGAGGTGGCTCCACTGAAACTTCAGGGGAGGCCTCGAAAGAGGAGGATACACCCAAGGGGGTGTCCTGGAGCGCTGGATCCCCACGCTTAGGGTCTGGAAGAGGGGCAGAGGCTGACGCAGGCACCCTAGGGGAGGAGCCGATGGGGTCGATCGTCGGACTGACTCAGGGGCCAGCACACTCCTCATCACCTCGAAGGCATCCCTGCCCAGACGCAGAGAAGGCTCAGGCTACGACGAAACCAAAAGCCCTCCCCGCACCGAGGGAGACAGCTCTGAGGCAGATGTGGGACCCGAGCTCATCTGCGCCGAAGCACCGAGAGGGAGAACGGGGTCGGACAAGGGTCCGATGCCACTCACCCCCTCGGAGTCGACGAGGGAGTCTCGGCACCCAGATCCTCCAGGGAAGGTACCATGGAAGGGATTGGAGCTGACGAAGGAACCAAAAGGGAGGGTATCGGCGCCGAAGGTTCCACGACTCGAACCCCAACGAACTCCAGCTCCGAGCTCAAAGGAAGAGTCGGAGGAGGAATATCAACAGCTGTGGACGGAGCCGACTTCTGATGAGGAGGGCTGGACAACATTTTGGCAAGGGCCTGTGACTTCAAGAGCCTACTGACCACACTTTCCAAATCATGGTCCGAAAGTCTAGAGGACCGAGAAGAGTGGGATAATCGGTGACTATGCTCCGATTGGAGCAGGGGCGACTTTGGAGATGAACGTATCAACTCCAAAGAAGGAGACCTGGATCTCTTTCGACTCTCAGCCGGCTCTAAAGACCGTGTCGGAGCCGACTGGGAGGGACATCGGTTCCAGCCGGAGCCAAAATGGATTGTGTGGCTTCACCCAATGACGGCTCCAAACTGGGAGCAGATGGTTTAGGTGGCCTGGAAGATTTCACTGGCTGAGACTTCGACGGTGAATCTTGGGGATTAAGCAGACCCCCTCAGAATCAATTTATTTTTGCGCTCCTGCAGGACTCTTGGACTGAAAGCATGACAGATAGAGCAAGAGTCCTTCAGGTGCACAGCGCCCAGACAATAAACACAAGAAGTGTGACCATCTGTCAGAGACATCTTCTGACAGCATGAGTCACACTTCTTGAATCCAGACGGTTTTAGATCCTTGGACATTCTTGGAAGACAACCAAGGACAAGTTTTCACACAAAATGTTAAGGTAACCGATGAAAAATATTAATACCCTACAGTTACCACAACCCACACAAGTACTACTACCAAAGGGAAAAACAAACATCACTAACACTACAGGTTATAGAGTTATTTTTTTTTTTTTTAAGGAGATAGAAAAGAAAGGTTAACCTCTAAATCAAACTGAAAGAACCTTTCTGTAGAAAAGGGAGAAAAGGGGGAGACTCTCTAATTTAAACGAGTTTCTTAGGAAGGGAAAACTATTTAGAGGAAAAAACTAACTACAATGAATAAAGTCTAACTAATGACTAATTCTACACTACAATACAGTAATTTTTACAGGAAAATAACAGTAAATAATAAGTAATAATAAAGAAGCTTATACGACCTGAGCCAGTAGAACAACCTCGTAGCAGAAGCGGCAAATGAGATCTGGGTATCTAGCGCCAGGCATCATAGGATATAGCGGGGCCTCGAATCAGTAAGCAGCTCTCGAGCTTTTGAAGATGGCCGAGTCGGAGCCGAGGATTGGCTCTGAACCCAACCAGCAAGAATAGAAGGTGAGATAGACAACTTAACATCTGTAGTTACACTGGTCACTGTATGGGCTCCATCTCTCTGTGCCATGGAGTCAGGCTAGATAACAACACTTTGCATATTGTGCAAGCAAAAGAGAAAAGTTTGGTTTAGAAACATCAGCACTCAATTTCATAGATAAAAATAAAATGAAAAACTGGATTTTTTCCTTATGGATTTCAATTTATTCAAATAAAATCTAGTTTATCTATGTATATCAATGCAAAGAAGAAAATAATTAGGGAAATACCGAACAGTTCATAGTCACTTTATGCATGAAGAATTAGATCTAGTGGACACAATGCATTTCAGGAAAATGATGTACGAACGGTTGGTGCGCAAGCCTTGGAGCTCAGAAATAATCCTAGCTGAGGTAATAGCAACTAAGAATAGTTTTCTATTAAAGATACTTCAACTCTGTTAAGGAAACAGAATCAAAGGGAGGAAGCATAAGCTTTGCAAGTTCAAAGTACAGAACTCATGGAGGAACTTCAAACTTGACAGGGGGCTGCAGAAGAAAGATTACCTTCAGGAAAGTTGTATAAACTTTCAGAGAAGCTAAAGAAAATACTTGGTGCTTTGGTGGAAATTAGAGTAAATGCAAGATGAACTTTAATAGAATAAAAACTAAGATCAGACTCAAATATTTCTGATAATTCTTCAATGTACTAGGGTCAAAAGTTGTAGAAGGATCCAGCCCTCTAGCAGTGGGTCACAAGGACGTTTTGGGATATGAAGGATCTCTGGCCATGAACGGAACTGGAGAAACAAAGCAGTTAATCTGAGGTCATGAACCTACAGGAGATACTTGCTGAATTGGTTAGATTCTTGTAAAGCTTCAGGCAGAGCGGCTTGCCCATTGCCCAGGCGATGAGTCCAAAGCCAGGGAAACCATCTTGTCAAGGACAACAAAGGGGACTATGAAGATCACTTTGGGCATGCAATACCTACCATTCTGTAGAAATCTGGGAATAAGAGGAAATGGGGAGCAGACATAAAGGAGTCCTGAGGCCACTTCTGGATGACTGCATTCCTAAGGCATCCACTCAAAATAAGGGAAAATAAATTGTTGTATTTGCTAATGCTTGATGGTGTAAACAAGCAGCAGAACAGAGTCCATGCTGGTAACCATTTGAAATGTCAGGACTTGCTACAGTGAGTCCCAAAACACAAGAGACTGAATGGCAGAAAAAACAGACTTGCATATATGAGGTCTGAGATGGCCATATTCAATGAATATTTTCCTTTTCTCTGAAGTATGTTGATCTCAGAGTTGGTTGGTGGATATATATATATATATATATATATATATATATATATATATATATATATATATATATATATATGTATGGGTCTACTTTATTTCATTGAAAGCTCATTTCACTGAATTTGAATTTACCCTGACCAAATTGCTGAAAGCTCAAATTACTGAAAACTCATTTCACTGAAGTGAAGTACTGGCACTGTGCAGAGTACTGTAAAGCAAGTAAAAGGTATGTACCCTCTCTCCCACTGTAGTGCAATCCTGGAGTTAGTATACATAGTTAGGTGGGCTAGTTTGGTTTTATATTATATTTTATCGAAAGCTTCAAAACAATACATTTTAAACCACAGACATGCATACTTACAACACCAATGACTTACTCTCTCCATCTCCAGAAGACAATATATACCCAAACTAAGTGGAGGGCTACACCCACCAGACCACCCACACCCACCATAACTACATATACTAACTCCAGGATCGCACTACAGTGGGGAAAAGGGCATATACATTTTACTTGACTTGCAGTAATCTGCACAGTGCCAGTACTTCACTTCAGTGAAATGAGATTTCAGTAATTTGAGTTTTCAGCGATTTGGTCAGGGTGAATTGAAATTCAGTGAAATGAGCTTTCAATGAAACAAAGTATATATATATATATATATATATATATATATATATATATATATATATATATATATATATATAGTTCGGGGTATGGGGTATTAAAGGAAAAGAGCAATATTCAAGAGTTGCTCTTTTCCTGGATTTTAGGTGTTTTTTTTTAACTTGTTGGCACTCAGCATTTTGACTGCTAAAATTTCAACAAGGAGTTGCCTAAGCTACTAATTTATTGAAACACCACTTGTGTGGTATTAGAAGAAATTGACTCACAGCTAGGGAGTTGACTTGTCCTAGGATATGAGAGATAAACAGAAGGTGACTCAGCACAAATGTGTACTCCCAATCTATCATTCCCTTCAACACAAGGGGTGGAATGAGTTCCTCCCTGCTTGATTATCTACAAACCACTGCCATGTTCTAGAACTGATGGCAACAATACTGGAAGGAAAGAAGTCCTGGAAGACCTACAACTTGAGAAGGATAGCCTTCATTTCTAGAATGTAATTTGCATACTGGTGTCTGGAGTCAACCATGCATCTTGGACATTCTGCTTCAAATAATCCGCACTCTAAAGCAGTGACATCCATGGTCAAAGTCATCAGGGAAATGGGGTATAGATATCTCAGTCTGCACACAGAAAGACTGTATTCTTCAGCCTGCCACATAAGATGTTCTTTACACTTAACAGAGATTCTGGTCAAAGCATTCAATAGATCTGAGAGCTGGCCACATTGAACTCTAAGGGTCTACTGAAGAACTCTCATATAAAACTTGGCATAGTTTAGAAGAATGAGATCCAGCACTGGAAGACGGACAGTAGCTGGAAAAGAATCATTCTGAATCAGATTCAGTACTGTTAACAAGATGGCGATAATCTTGCCTGGTGGAAAAAAAAGGTTCTGCAAGACAGAATGCACAACCTATAAAGGTGATCAACTACATGGCCATCCACTGGGCTTTCAGAAAATTCACCATTATACCTCATAACTGGAACAGGCTGAGAAACAAATCCCTGGAAGCAAAGACACTGTCCACCTCTGATGTTGCAGGAAGTTGGTCATCCAAGTAAGGAAACACCCTGCACCCTGCAGCCTATCAGTCTCTGCTGCCACCAACAAACGTGTTTAAAATAATGGGGGCTATGGTGAGACTGAATGGAATGCCTTAACCAAAAATGTCTGGTTCTTATTCAGAACTGAAGGAACCTCCTGGATGCCTGAGCAAGTGTGATGTTCAAGTATATATACTGGCTGTGCAAACAGAGCATCCACTATCCTTCAGGCAGACAAGGAAGGACACCATTACTATGCAAAAGGGTTCTTCAGGTGTATACTGACATATGCTACTTAGATCAAGAATTGTTCTGAGGTCCTTGTTTTTTTTTTGGTATTAAAAAGAAGCATGAGTTAAAGCATTGTCCTTTCTGGTATGGTGAAACCTTTAAGATGGCTCAGTTTATGAGCAGGTGTTATGCCTCTAATCTTGCAGTCACTTTCTGATGTGATGGAATAGCCTCTGGATATTATGTCCCTTATTCTTCAGCCATGTATGATGGGCAACCATTTAGTCTGGTGTTAGGACAGATGGTCCCCATTTGCCTCCAGAGGAGAGCAGCTGGGCAAGGCTTCTGGGGCATATTGCTGTCCTAAGGAGGACTACAATGCTCCTGGCTCTTTCTGCATGACTTCTCCTTTTGGTGTGCTGCTAAACTGGAATCTACTGTCTTCTCTGCAGACATAACCAGAACCCTTGAAAATTAGTCAGATGGCAGTGTCAAAAACAAAGGTGATTCTTAGAAAAAGGATGTTAGGGGGCCTGGAACTTCACTTCAATTTAAGAGAGTATGCTGCCCTCATTCTATTACTTTACTAGACTGGCTTTTACTTTGGGTCCCAGCAACAAGGTTCCATTAAACAATGCATTTATAAAGTCAGCCATAGAGCTTTGAAAAAGTCAATGAGACAGAGGCAAGCATAGTGATGTGCTGCTAGCCCTATCCCCGCCACCCTCACTAAACCATCCAAAGAGCTGTGTATAATGCACATGATCTGATTAGTTGATCCAAATAATGACATCTGGCAGTGCTGCTTGATTTTCAGTTCAGTGTTTGGGAACTCATCCAGAGTTTGAGTAGTCTTAGTTGGTATTTATCTCTTGAACCTAAAAGTACGAGTTTCATAGTTTAACTCCTGCACTTTTATTAGCTTATTAGTCTAGCACTTTACCAGACTTCTTGTAGCAATTATTGTAGCACACAAAAGTTCTACCAACACTAAACGTTCTACAAGGAAAAAGCTCCAGTACTTATTATTAATGCCCACCCCTCCAGTCATGTCTAAAGATCAGTTCCCTGTGCTTTCTCCTAATAACCTGGTGAACTTTGGCATCCTGAGGCAATGTAGCAACTGCCTCCTGTACACTATCAACCCTCTCCTCTTACCTCCCAACACTCAGACTTGCGAGAGATGTACTTATATATCCAAATTGGAAGCCATGCACTTTCCAGCCAAGACTGGAATAGCTGGTCAAGAGTAGAAGGTCAATACTTGCACCACACCACATGGAATACATAGCCCTTCAGAACACATACCAGCACTGCCTTCACATAAAAACACAAACCACACACCCACCTTCACGGAGGCTCTCAATAAAAATCTACCCAAACAGCAGAGACCTCCAAGGCAGAAACACACAAGGCCACCACAACACAACACTAATCATGAGACACATAACTCTCCTAAACATTGTGCCACTCAACCAAAGCCTCTAAGGCAAAACAGCATGCCCAACACACTAGTCATAGGTGATTCGATAGTGAGGCACACTGATGTCCCACTCACTAGGTTGAATAAGGAGAAAGTAATAGTCAGCTGCCTGTCAGGAGCCAGGATCTGCCACATAATGCACGCACTCAGGTCCCTCAACAACAGGTACAGATATGACTCTGTCATTGTACATGTGGGTGTGAATGACCTGAGACGTACCTCCCTGGGCTACATGAAAAGATACATGGAGTCTCTCTCGGATTATGTAGTCTAGGTGGGTATGACCCTAGCCCTGAGTAGCCTCCTCCCATCACCCAGAAAGATACCACAGTAAAAGCAGAAAATGATTGATTTCAACAACTGGCTAAGTTTCTGGTGTCATTCTAAGGGGATCCAGTATTTGTTTGCCTGGGATGACATAATTGACAGACCTCGATGCTTTGCCAGAGATGGCCCTGCATCTGTCACTCCTGGGCTTCTGGATACTGGCCAAGGCTCTTGCCACCCCAATAGTGCCTTTTTTAGGTGGTGTTCCAAAGATCAAATTACCACCATAACAGCTACAATCAAATGCAACCTGAGGGTCATGCTGCTCAACGCTATAAGTCTAAATCTCAAAATGCAAACGCTCGAAACACTCCTTAAAATGGAGAACATCGATATTTCTGCTGTAACAGAGTACTGGTTCAAGGCAGCAGAAAGCACCCCTGCACTACCAGGCTATAACTCATTCCACACATTCGGCCCCAGAACTTGGACCAAAGCTCCAAAGGCAGTGCTGTTTCCATATTCATAAAGGATACACAGACCTCCAGACTGGTAGCCCAATACAATGCATCAGACATACTTCAGGTGCAGCTAATATTGGGTAAGACAGCAATTCAGGTCGTAGTCTGCTATAGGCACCTAACCATGTCCCAAGACTCACACTCCACGTTCCTAAGCACCCTGGAGAATATTAGGGTCCAACCTAACACACTCATATGGGGTGACTTCAACTACTCCTCTATTAACTGGGAAAACTACTCATGTACCAATGCACTTGCCCAATGTTTTTTGGAATTCATAATTCCAATGCCCTGGACCAGCTTGTTCTTACCCCCACTAGAGGCAGCAACATCCTTGACCTGGTCATTAGTAACATGGATGACCATTGCTCTACACCGATAGTCAACTCCTCCCTGGTTAGATCCGACCACAAAACTTCTCCAAAGCTAACCTTGGGCTCCTAAAAACAGAAGTGGCTAACTTCACAGCACCCATGCAAATGGAAAATAGTTGCATGATTGCTGAATCATACACCAATGCACTGTATGAACACGTACACAAACGCATAGCTCTTGCCATACCCAATAGAACCAAGATGCTCTCCTCCAAAAAAAGGAAGCCAATCTGATGGTCCCCTGCCATAAACAAACTCTACAACAGGAGGACGAAACTGATGCAGAATAAGGTCAAGTCCCAAGACTGGAAAAACTCCCTTATCCGCCTCAACAAAAAGTTGAGATCCCTCATCAAATCCTCTAAAGCTAGCCATGAAAGCAGAATTGCAGCAGATAGCAAAAACAACCACAAGGTCTTCTATAATTACGCAAAGAATCTCCACGGAAATACCCAGATTTGCTCTGAGCTACTGCACAATGGTAACTCCTATAGTGAGCCAACAGATGTTGCCAATATATTGGCCGACAGATTCAGTGCCAACTTTACCTCTCTCTCGCACACCAAAGGACCAATAACAATACCAGTAGATTGCCAGGCACCCAGTATTACTGCTGCACAGGTTAAAACAGCACTGGTCAAGGCCAAAAATACAGCTTCTATGGGACCTGACAATATCCCTGGCTATGTTCTACATGAACTACAGAGTGAACTGGCACCTCATCTGTTTGCCCTGTTCAATCACAGCCTCACCTCAGGCTTTGTCCCTTCTGAATGGCGCACTGCTACAGCCATCCCTCTCCACAAAGGAGGAGCGACTACAGATCCTGGGAACTATTGCCCCATTAGCCTGAAGAATGGAATGCATCATCATGGACCTAATAAATAAGGATACAGGGAATCTTAATACTCTGGATCCCACACATTTGATTTTGTGAAGGGCAGATCATGCCTGCTCAACCTGGTCGACTTGTTTGACTCAGTCACCAGCGCTGCAGATGAAGGCAAGTGGTTCATACAGCCTATTGCTATGGGTTCACCGTGTGGAGCAAGTGTAGCAAACTTAGTGATGGCTTTTTGGGAATCGGATTTAGTCTTTAAGTCAGACTTGTACCGAGAATCAGTCGTGTTTTACACTAGATACCTTGACGACATTTTTATGTTGATCAAGGGTAATGATCAAACAGCTTCTTCTCTAGTCGACTTCTTCAACAAGTCCACTGAATTTTTGGAGTTTACTTACACGTTCGATAATTGTACTATTTCATACTTGGACATTATGTTGTCCAAGAATTTAGAATTGAACAGCTATACATCGAGAGTTTATCGTAAAATCACATATTCTAATACATTTCTACACTACTCAAGTTGTCATCCTTCTCATCAAAAGAAGGCTGTTATTAAAGGGCAACTAGTTAGAACGTCCCGGATTGTTACTCTCAATGATGAGTTCAATGAAGAATGTTTATTCTTAAAAACAGCTTTTCTTAAAAGAGAGTACCCGGTTGAGCTCATTGATGAAATGATAGCAGAGGTTAAGTTAAAGAGGGACAACAACCTTTTCAGCCCTTTACTGGCTATGCAAACTCAAAGCCCGAATGATTCCAGTAACAACTTGAGCAGTGGAGACATAAACAAAGTTCAATCTGGCATTAGTTACATTTGTAATACTAATTCAAATTCTAAGGAAACATCAAAAATGTATAACAGTGACATTAATAGAGCTACTTCTTTTGCTACTACTTACATAAAACTAAGCTCTGCATGTATTAATATATTAAATAAAAATTGGAATTTGTTTAAAAACAACCAATCTTTAATGAATAAAATAGGACATAGACCTAGGGTGATCTTTAGGCGTGGTTTAAATTTGAAGGATTCTTTAAGATTCAAACCTGACTTGTTGAGGAAGTTGACTGGGATGTTTAAATGTGAATCTTGCAACATGTGTAAACACGTACTTGTTGGTAACTCCTTTGTATTGGAGAGTGTAACATATAAATTACGGGATAAATATAACTGTAACTCTAAAGGCGTCATCTATTTGGCCAAATGTAATCATTGTTTTGCTTTCTATGTGGGTAAAACTGAGCGTAGACTCAGAGATAGAATTTATGAACATACTTATGCTATTACCCACAAGAAAGCAGACAATGCACTGGCCAAACATGTTGCATCTTTCCCTGACCACACGTTTAAATTCTTGATTATTGATAGATTAGACAATAATCTTAGAGGTGGTCCCTACTCCCTGAAACTCTTGGAACTGGAATTAAAGTGGCAAATAAAATTAAATGCAAGTAACTTTCCAGGTCTGAATGAAGCCTTATCAATAGGAGTCCTGTTAAAATTGAGACGCTTGGCAAGATAAATAACAAATTGAAAAATAGTAAATTTGTTTTTTATATAATTAATATTAATATTAATATAATAAATAGAAGGTTATAAATAAGAAGCTATTTAATTTTTAATGTGCCTTCAAAAGTGTATATATGCTATCTCAGTTTTTTTGAGCGAGATATTCATATTATATAAGTATTTTATTATTCTCTACATTTTTTACATACTTGTAATTTCATTTCTATTATTATTTTTTCACTTGCTTTTAGTTTTATTTTTATTGTTATTTTATAATAATAGACTACAGTTTATAATTGATCTTTGTAGTTATTTATAAGGTTTATTATTTAACAAGTTCTGAGTTTACCTTTAGTATTTACATTAATTAATTTTCACAGTGCATCATTTTCTAGTTTTAAAAACTTATGCCTTTAAAAAGTCTAATTTTTTAATTGCTTAATTAAGCATTATTGATTAATTTTGGCGCCTCTTTTATATATAAAAATATGCAGAAGTTACTTCATTTGTATTCTGAAGAAGGCTAACTACTATGTGCCGAAAAGCGCTTCATAAAGGTTCGTTTTCCAGGTTGGACGTGGTTCTATTCTTTGGGTTCATACAGCCTACCTTGATCTGGCCAAGGCCTTTGATACCATTCCCCACTCAGGAATCATAGAAAAACTCACTAAGCTAGGCATAAATCCCTATATCACTAGGTGGGTTGCAAACTGATCACAGATAGAACTCACAGTGTGAAAGTAGCTGACTCCAAGTCAGACTGCCGACCAGGTCTGGGTCCTCTCCTGTTTGGTATCTACTTCTCTGAAGTCCAGGCCAACATGATGGGACTCTGGCTGACAAAGTTCACAGACGATTGCAAGTTGGGAGCTATTATTAACTCCCAAGGTGATGCTGACATCCTACAGAAAGCCCTTACTGAGACCAACAACTGGTGTCAGAACCATGGCCTTAAGCTCAATGCCAAAAAATGTGTCACCATCCCCTTTGGGATAAACCTGGTTCCCATGAATTACCACATTGATGGTAGTCTACTGAATGCAGAAGGCATTATAAGAGATATGGGAACACAGGTTGACAGCAATCTCTCTTTTGACCACCACATTGCCACTGTGGTCAGAAAGTCCTTTTGTGTGGCACATTTCATTACTAAGAGTTTTGCATCCAGGAAGAAAGAGGTCATTGTCTCCCTCTATTCTTCCCTCATTAGGCCAATCATCGAGTACAATGCCCCATTTGGGATGTACCTCACTAGACTCCTGCAACAACTGGAGAGGCTGCAAAAGTACCCCACAAAGAGGATCCTAGGCCTTAAACACTTGTTCTATATGGACAGACTAAAAAAACTCCAACTATTCTCTGTTTCATATCGTCTACTTAGAGGCAATCTCTGCTTGACTTACAAATCCATGTCTGACCCAACTCTGTTAGAAATGCTACATCTAAAGAAATCCCAATCCCTCAGCACCACACACTTCAGAAACGTCCACCTCATTATCGCAATCAACAGAACAAGCTGGAGGGACAGGTTTGTAACCCAGAGACTGCCTATGCTATGGAACAGACTTCCCATACATATCAACCAGAGCACCTCATTGGCCCTCTTCAAGAAAAATCTTGATGAGTGGATGGGAAATAGAAAATTCACCCTGGGGATCACTCCAGTGGCTCTACTTGACAGAGGCACTAGGAACTAAGGTCGGGTGGCACGATGCCAGGGTAATCCTATGGGCTAGGCTTGTAAAGGCTCTAGGGCCATTCGCCTAGTACACACCTATCACCCTTACAGTAAAGCTGAAGAATCAAAATAAGAAGTTATGTACTCACCATAACATTCCATCTGTGTTGTCCATTTTCATTCTTCCTCACCTGTTGGGTTTGGGTCTGACTTGTCTGTTACTAAAGCTCATGGTAACCAAAAACCTCTCAAGCTTTTCCCTTACCCATAATGCCACTAACCCCTAATATACCTCAGATCCTGTTTGCTGATTTTACCAGAAGTAGCATCTATTAACATGAATAAATAAAATGATACATAAAAATTGTACATGTCCTGAAGAGGAAACTATATCAGGAGCTCAATGAAAAGGACAGTGGTATCCTTATAATATCTCATTCATCTAGAAGTTTGTAGACATAAGGGATGGGGGTTGGTTGGTGGGAAGTTAAGGAAGAATGAAAATGCCCAGCACAGATGGAATATTATGGTGAATACATATCTTCTTTATCTAATGTTGTCAATTTTCACTCTATCCTCAACTGACAGAGTCCCCAGCTACCTAAAATCCTGGATGGACTCTACGGAAGGATATTCCTGAGCACAGTTGAACCAAACGATACCCTACCCCTTGAGGCTAGATCTAATTTGTAATGAGTGATAAATGTATGAGGACTTCCCCAAGTTACTGTTGTACAAATGTCATCTATGGAAAACCTGGACAGAAATACTGAAGTTGCCATGGACCTAGCTGAATGCGCTCTTACAGGTTTAATTAAGGTAAGTTTCAATTTGTTATAGATAAAAGAAATACTATCAGTCAGCCATCTGGCTAAAGTTATTTTTGTGACTGGTTTACCCAATTTCAAATCTGCAAAGGAAGCCAACAATTGGCCTGTCTTTCTGATTTCTTTTGACCTATGCAGATAAAAATGTAACTGTCTATGAACATCCAATAAATGCAACATATATTAACCTTTGTTAGCAAATTTAGGAAAGAATACTGGCAAAGTAATGGACTGACTGATAATGGATTCTGACACCACCTTGAGAAGGAAATGTGCATTGATTTGCAATGTAACTCTGTCCTTATGAAAAATCAAGGAGGGAGGTTTCAAAGACAAGGCTTGAAGTTTTGAAACTCTTCTAGCTGAGGTAATGGCTACTACGAAGATAGTTTTCCAAGTAAGAAACTTAAGTTCACATTTAGCTGCTGGTTCAAACAGGAATTTATTAATGCCTACAGTACCAAGTTCAGAACCTATGGTGGAATGGGGTCTTTAAACAGAGGTCTCAAAGAAGAGTGTCTCTGAAGAATACTATGAACAGTTTAGCAGGGGCTAATGAAGAACCTTCAAAATCCAACATAGAAATTAGATAGTGATGCTGACTGAGACTTAATGGTAGAGGAGCTAGCCGCTTGTTTAAGAAGTAAAGTTAAAAATTCAAATATGTTATGCATTAGAGCTGAGAAAAGATCAATATGATTTTGTTGTGCCTAGTAAACAAATATTTTCCATTTACTTGAATAGAATTTTCATGTTGAGGGCTTATGTGAATATAAAAGGATATGGAGGACAGGGAAAAAGAGAATTGGTTGCTTGGCTATTTACGGAATTAGAGAAACCAGACCATAAGTTTGAGGTCTGAGATGTTGGGGGGAATCATGCCTGCTGGGTGAGGCAAGAAGTCTGGAATCGGATCCAGAATGCAAGTTGGTAAATTAGGTGAGGCCATAGGAAGGGGAACCAAATCTGTGGAGGCCAGTAAGGTGCAGTGAGAATGACTTTGCTCTTTAACCTGGAAGCTTTCTACAGAAATTGTGGAATTAATGGAACTGGCATGCAGGCATAAAGCAGACTGGGAGGCTAATCATGAAGTAGAGCATCCCTCGGTGATTCCTCCTGTCGAGGGATTAGCGCAAAGTAGCTGCTGCATTTGTCATTTAGGAGAGAAGCAAAAAGATTGCAGCAAGGCTGACCCCACCGACAAAATAATCATGTGTGCCACTTTCTTGAGAGACCACTCGTGAGGTAGAAGAATGTACCTGCTCAGTTTGTCTGCTATCACACTGGACTTCCCCGGAATGTGTGCTGCTATGAGAAAGCAGTTGTATGAGATCACCCATTGCCACACTGAGTGCTTCTCAAAACAAGGGGTATGATTTGGTCCCTCCTTGTTTGCTGATGTACCAGACTACTGACATATTGTCTGTTTGAATAGCAGTTGTTCCTGAAAGGACAGCATTCTGGAAGGCCTGCAACGCTAACAGAACTGCTCTCATCTCCAGGACATGTATATGCAAGTTGGTCTCTTCATTGAACCAACTGTCTTGGACTGTTTTCCCCAGAAAGTGCTCCCCCACCCCAACTGGGAAGTGTCCATGGTCACTATGGTCTGGGGCTGAGGGAGAATGAATGTACAGCCTTGTAGAACACGATCTGATTGAATCCACCACCTGAGATATCTCCTGCATGTCTGAGTGATTCTTATTTGTGCTGACATGTGTTGATGAAGAATAGGCTACTGTGTCGCTAACATCCCTTGGCTAGAGGTACTAAAGTTATTGTCGCTGACACTGATTCTAGAGCCTGAAGGACAAAGCTGGCTGAGATCTTGGTACTGCAAATTATTTTTCTGACCTGTAATCTGATTGTCTGTACTCCTGAGAGAGGAAGAGAAACTATCACTGATTTTGTGTTGAAAACTACTTTTATGAATTCTAAATTCTGAGTTGGTTGTAAATGAACCCAACAGTTGATGATAGAATGAAAATTGACAGCATCAGATCACATGCTTCTTAAGCCTGTCCATCCCATGAGGCTCTCTGTTAGGAAGATGGACAGCTTTGTCCTGCAGTTCAGAGGCCTTTTAAACAGCAGCCAATACAATAATGGAGTGACCCCATGGGTATTATGACTGAACAAGACAGTGTTTGGGTGGTCAGAGGACTTTATCCACCCTTTTTAGTTTAGGGAACACCATTTTGGGATTCTCTTAAACATTACCTGTGACTGGGATGCACATGCCAGTGCATTTCTTTGTGCCGGTCCCAAGCCCCGATAAATGAGGAGGGTTGTGTCAGGAAGGGCATCCGGCGTAAAACTTTGCCAAATATTTCATGCTGGACTGCATTAAATATTTACATACTGGATCGGTTGAGGCCCGGGTTAACAACGACCGCCACCAGTGCTGTTAGCCAACAGGGTGCTGGCGGAAATTGGGCTACTGTTGGCAGAAGGAGGAGAAGAGGTGGAAGGCATGGCCGAAGGCAGGAAGAGAGAAGAAAGGCTAGGACCGTGGTAGTGAGGGTCGGAACTTTGAATGTTGGCATTATGACTGGTATAGGGAGAGAGCTAGCCAATATGAAGGACAGAAGGAAGGTTGGTATATTGTGTGTGCCAGAGACCAGATGGAAGAGGAGTAAGGCTAGGTGTATCGGAGGTGGGTTCAAATTTTTTATCATGGTGTGGATGGGAGGAGAAATGGCGTAGGAGTTATCCTGAAGGAACAGTATGCTAAGAGTGTTTTGGAGGTGAAAAGAGTGTCAGATAGAGTGATGTTTATGAAACTGGAAATTGAGGGTGTAATGATGAATGTTGTTAGTGCATATGCTCCACAAGTTGGGTGTGCGATGGATGAGAAAGAAATATTTTGGGGTGAGTTGGATGAAGTGATGTTTTCTGTACCCAAGGGTGAGAGAGTGGTGACTGGAACAGATTTCCATGGGCATGTTGGTGAAGGGAACAGAGTGGATGAGGAAGTGATGGGTAGGAATGGTGTTAAACAAAGAATGCAGAAGGTCAGATGGTAGTGGATTTTGCGAAAAGGATGGACATGGCTGTGGTGAATACATATTTTAACAAGAGGGAGGAGCATAGGGTGACATACAAGAGTGGAGAAAGATGCACACAGGTTGATTATATCTTGTGTAGGAGGGCCAGTTTGAAGGAGATTGGAGACTGTAAAGTGGTGACCGGGGAAAGTGTAGTTAAGCAGCATAGGCTGGTGGTTTTGTAGGATGACGCTGGTGATCAAGAAGAGGAGGATGAGGGCAGCACCAAGGATCAAATGGTGGAAATTGAAAAAGGGTAATTGTGAGGTTGAGTTCAGGGATGAGTTAAGACAGGCACTGGGTGGCAGTGAAGAGTTACCAAATAGCTGGGTAACTACAGCAGAACTAGTAAGAGAGACAGCTAGAAAGGTGCTTGGTATGACATCTGGACAGAGGAAGGACGACAAGGAGACATGGTGGTGGAATGAGGAAGTACAGGAGAGTGTACAGAAAAAAAGACTGGCAAAGAAGAAGTGGGATTGTCAGAGAGATAAAGAAAGTAGACAGGAGTATAAGGAGATGAGGTGCATGGCAAAGAGAGAGGTGATGAAGGCTAAGGATAAGGCATATGAAGAGTTGTATGAAAGGTTGGACACTAAGGAGGGAGAAAAGGACCTGTACCGATTGGCTAGACAGAGGGACTGAGCTAGGAAAGATGTGCAGCAGGTAAAGGTGATAAAGGATAATGAGGGAAACATACAAGTGAGGAGAGTGTGTTGAGCAGATGGAAAGAGTACTCTGAGGGGTTGATGAATGAAGAGAATGAGAGGGAGAGAAGGTTGGATGATGTGGAGATCATGAAGTGCAGTGGATTAGCAAGGAGGAAGTAAGGATAGCTATGAAGAGGATGAAGAATGGAAAGGCTATTGGTCCAGATGACATACCTGTGGAAGCATGGAGGTGTTTAGGTGAAATGGCAGTGGAGTTTTTAACCAGATTGTTTAATGAAATTTTGGAAAGTGAGAGGATGCCTGAGGAATGGAAGAAAATATGTTTTGGTACCAATTTTTAAGAATAAGGGTGATGTGCAGAGCTGTAGTAACTACAGAGGGATTAAAATGATCAGTCACAGCATGAAGTTACAGGAAAGAGTAGTGGAAGCTAGGTTAAGAAGGGAAGTGATGATTAGTGATCAGCAGTATAGTTTCATGTGGGGAAAGAGCACTATAGATGTGATGTTTGCTCTGAGAGTGTTGATTGAGAAGTACAGAGAAGGTCAGAAGGAGTTGCATTGTGTTTTTGTAGACTTAGAGAAAGCATATGACAGGGTGCCTAGAGAGAAGTTGTGGTATTGTATGAGAAAGTCGGGAGTGTCAGAGAAGTATGTGAGAGTGGTACAGGATATGTACGAGGGTAGTGCGACAGCGGTGAGGTCTGTGGTGGGAGTGACGGATGCGTTTAAGGTCGAGGTGGGATTACATCAAGGATCAGCTCTGATCCCTTTCTTCTTTGTAATGGTGATGGACAGGTTGACAGACGAGATCAGACAGGAGTCCCCATGGACTATGATGTTTGCAGATGACATTGTGATCTGTAGTGAGAGTAGGGAACAGGTGGAGGAGACCCTGGAGAGATGGAGATATGCTCTAGAGAGAAGAGGAATGAAGGTCAGCAGGACTAAGACAGAATATATGTGTGTGAATGACAGGGAGGATAGAGGAATGGTGAGCATGCAAGGAGTAGAAGTGGCGAAGGTGGATGACTTTAAATACTTGGGATAAATAGTCCAGAGTAATGGTGAGTGTGGAAAAGAGGTGAAGAAGAGAGTACAGGCAGGATGGAGTGGGTGGAGAAGAGTGTCAGGAGTGATTTGTGACAGACGAGTACCAGTAAGAGTAAAAGGGAAGGTCTACAAGAGGGTAGTGATACCAGCTATGTTATATGGGTTGGAGACAGTGGCATTGACAAAAAGGCAGGAGTTACATCTGGATGTGGCAGAGTTAAAGATGTTAAGATTTGCATGGGTATGACGAGGGAGGACAGGATCAGGAATAAGTATATTAGAGGGTCAGCCCAGGTTGGAAGGTTTGGAGACAAAGCCAGAGAGGCAAGATTACGTTGGTTTGGACGTGCTGAGGATGGATGCTGAGTATATTGGGAAAAAGATTCTAAGGATGAAGCTACCAGGTAACAGGAAAAGAGGAAGGCCTAAGATAAGGTTTATGGATGTGGTGAAAGAGGACATGCAGATGGTTGGTATGACAGAGCAAAATGCAGAGGACAGGAAGAAATGAAAACAGATGATCCGCTGTGGCAACCCCTAACAGGAACAGCCAAAAGAAGAAGATGATGATGATTATCTTTGACTAGCTGAACTGCAAAATCAGCCTCAGTCTTCATCTAAATTCAGAGTAGGAGACTCTTCTGATCAGTCCAAGGGCATTTCATTGCATGTAGTCAGAGAGGGAGCATCCAAGGAGTGTGAAAGCTGAAATCTCAACACAATGGCGACAGCTTCCCCCAGGATCACATTGTGACACTTCACTCACCTGCAAAGTGTCCCTGGATCATTACTTGTACCTGTGTGGGGGTGACTCATGCAGTGATGCCTATATCATTGGTATTACAAATGGCAATGGCCCAAAATCTGAGGTCGAGACTGCTGACCCTGAGGTAATGTGACTGAGCAATGTAGAACCCAAGGCTGAGACACAGTCAACCCTACCATTGGGGCAGATATGTTGATACTAGCTCTCAAGGACATCACATTCACTGGTACCCTGCTCAACATGTGTGAACTCAACATCAAATGCCAAAATGCCAACACTGTGGTCAGAATAATCAACCTCAAAAGGAATGAGGTCAGCAATGTCCCCAACATATCATGCCAGCATGTCAACAGAAACACTGGCTAGAAAGGTGCCAAGATCAGTAACATCCATAGCAACAACAAAATCAAAGATGTCAAGGCCAAGGGCATCAAAACTGAATGGGCCACTGATCTGGACACCAAAAATGACAAGTCTGCAGATGGCCTTCATATGATTGGGGCTTGCAGAGTCCCCACTGACAAAGGGTCAGGACATGAATCAGAAAAAGTGGGAAAGATGACAGATGACACACTTCAGTAGGTGGGTTTCCTTTTAAGAAGGCTACCCACCTGAAGGTGCTTAGACTTGGCAGCAGGTTCAACACTCAACATCTCTTGAACATCAACAGGTTTAGAAACCATCAGCATAGCAGCAGAATTAACCTTTCTGACACTGGTCACAAAGTCTCTCTCTATCTCAGTTTCTTTTCCCAGATTCCCTAGAGTCAGTTACTGAAACCCTGGAGACGGTTTCAGTAGTGTGGATAGCCCAGAGCTTCTCTAATGCGAATATTTGGTTTACTTCCTTTTAATATGGCAGGCTTAAATGCAGGATAAATAAAAACTTCAAAGAAAAATGAGTTTCTCCTAGGAATTTAATACATTTAGTATGACTGTCTAGGGATGGAAGACATTTTGCTCCACAGTTAAACTAAAGTACTGACCTGCTATCCATAGCCACTATAAACTCTTTACAAAAGTAGCTTCAATGGCCAAAACTACTTAATGGTAGTAATCCCAGAGATAGGGAGGGGAGTCTAACTGTAGTAGGCAAAATGAGCTGCCACAAAAAGACTTGCTTCCAGACTGAGAAAAGGAAGAAACTGACCATTAGCTTGTTGACAATCAAATAGATTATTCACTAAACAGCAACAACTAACAGTCCGCAAAAATAACAACACTAGTGTCAGTAGCCTGGGGCTGTTGATAGGTGTGACCAGATTTTAAAGCTTGGCTTAAGAAATTTGGAACACATCCAGGGTCCTCAAAATAATAGGTAAAAGGGAAGGGCTAAGGTGGGTTGCTGGTATTAGTCCTACAGGTATGAAAATGAAACTCCTAAAGACAGGTGGAGGAGATTCAGGAACCCCACACAGCCTTCCTGAAGACACTGGAGGGTATAAATGTATCTCCAAACACCATCATATTGGGTGACTTCAACTACCCGAATATAGACTGGGAACATTACTCAAGCCCTAACTTTCTAGCCCAACGGTTCCTGGAGTTCATAAATTCAAATGCCATGGAACAGCTAGTCACTGTTCCCACGAGAGGAGAAAATATACTAGATCTCATTGTCACAAACATGGGGACAAAATGCTCCACACCGGAAGTATATCCCTCATTGGTGAGATCTGATCATAAACTAATCTCACTGGAAATCCACATCCGCCCCACCCCAAACAAAAAGACCATAGTGAAGAACTTCTCTAAAGCAAACTTCACACTACTCAAGACTGGTGTGGTATCCTTCAAGGCCCCTGAGTCAGAGGAAACCACAACCCAAGCTGAAGCCCTTACAAATGCCTTCTATGAACACCTCCAGGACTGCATGGATCAGGCAAACCCAAATAAAACCAAGACTCTTTCCACAAAGGGCAAGCGTCCAGTCTGGTGGACCCCAGCCATTAACAAACTTTACAATAAGAGGAGAAAGCTATTACATGATAGAACAAAATCCATAAAAGGAAGTCACCCTGATCATTATTAGTAAAAAATCGAGCACTCATAAAATCAACTAAGGCCAATTTTGAGAGAAAAATTGCCATGGATTCAAGGACAATCATAAGGCCTTTTTCAGCTATGTTAGGAACCTGGGTGGAAACTCACAGATATGCTCAGAATTAGTCCAAAATGATACAAAAATCACTGAACCCACAGACATTGCCAACATACTGGCAGACAGGTTCAGTGCAAACTTCACCCCTCTCCCCTAAAGGAGAGATAACTATCCCAGCCGAGTGTAGCCTCCCGGACATCTCAAATGCGCAGGTGAAAGCTGCTCTCTCTAAAGCTAAAACACAGCATCAATGGGACCGGATGGTGTCCCGGCTGTGTGCTACGAGCTAAATGAGGAATTAAACCCACATAAGGCAGCTGTTTAATCTCAGCCTTACCACAGGATACGTGCCCAAGGAGTGGCGACGGCAACTGTGGTCCCACTCCACAAAGGTGGCGCCTCACGGACCCTGGTAATTACCCCCATAAGCTTAACAAGTCTAGTCTGCAAAGCTATGGAGAGGATCATAATGGAGCTCATAAACAAAGATATAGGGGACTTGCAGACATTGGACCCGACCCAGTTTGGCTTTGTCAAGGGAAGATCATGCCTTTTGAACTTGGTCGACTTCTTGAAATAGTCACCAAGGCCATTGATGAGGAAAGGCAGTCCATACAGCCTACCTTGACCTTGCAAAGGCTTTCGACACAATACCCCACTCGGGTATTGTAGAAAAACTTACCAGCTTAAATGTAAACCCATATGTCACAAGATGGGTTGCAAACTGGCTTAAAGACAGAACCCACAGGGTTAGAGTTGCTGGCACTGTGTCAGACTCCAAGCGGTCACAAGTGGTGTCCCACAGGGCTCGGTCCTTGGCCCCTATTGTTTGGCATCTACTTCTCAGAAGTACAGGCCAACATGGGAGGACTTTGGCTGACAAAGTTTGCAGATGACTGCAAACTGGGCCATAGTGGAAAGTGCATCGGACACTGATATCCTTCAGAAGGGACTCACGGAAACAGATAGCTGGTGCCAGAGCCATGGCCTGAAGTTAAACGCCAAAAATGTATAGTCATACCCTTCGGGAAAAACAAGGTAACCCCA